>NC_092808.1:93841883-94021883 GCF_040954645.1 Diabrotica undecimpunctata | reverse complement strand
CCTCCGACAAGAGCATCGGGTGCCATGCAGAAGGAAGCATCTAATAGTAAGCTCGAGAATTCCGACGCTCACCGTTGTCGTCGTCTTTGCGTCGACGTCGACGTCGCCGTGACCTCTCTCCCCACCTCGAGGGAGTCCCCCACGACCCGACATCGGTTACGTAACAACATAACGTCGAATTGCGGTGTTATCGGGGCATTCAGTAGTAGTGGCAATACCAGCTCCGTCTGAGTTCGCTACGGACGCCTTCTCCAGCGGATATCGGTTAGTGGGTGTCGTGCACGACGTCGCTTTTTTGCTCTCTTGGGATGTGACACCGTATGATTCGCGTGTGTCCTTGACTTTTTGATATTGTGTGACAGTTCGCGTTGAAGGAGGGATGTAAAAGTTAATTGGATCGCTGTTTCTGGAATGTAAATATTAGGTATATTATATTTTACTAGCGAAACATGCGCGTTTTCTAGTTTTACGTTTTGCGAAGTTGTAACTCTGGAAAATTTAATTAAAAACTGTCAATGTCATAGTCGAAAAAAGATAATACTTACGATATCAAATTGTTAATATTTCAATTTTAATTTCAAAAATTAATAACTGCAACTATGAATGAACTACAGGATAAATCAGAAATATTTTAACGCCCAAATATTTTATGTTTTTGTTTGACTGTTTGACTATTGAAAACATATAAAATAGCTAAGAAATACTAGTAATTTATGTTTTTTATAAATAAAAACAAATTTATAAATATAGTATACTTATAAATATACATACTATTACTAACACAATTACATACTACCCATTATTGTGGGACCCCCAAATAAAATTGGAAAGGGATTAACGCGGACCTTTTTTAAATTATAGCTGTATAACTAGGAGATATCTACGTTTAACATGAAAATTAAGGTGTATTAAAAAAACTGAAAACAACTCTCGCAAATAATACACAATGTCTAACTTACCCATCATCAGAGCCGTCGATAACGGGCCTGCCAGGGATGTAATTCTGACGGACACCTCAGTTTGGGGTCGCCAAAATGAGTTTTTTTTTTCTGCTAGTGTTATACAAAATAATAAAATAGAAAAATTAATATTTTAAATGTGATTTTAATTCCAGTCATAATACGCTAATCTGTGTTATTTTTCCATACCACTAACACTATTTACACAATATATTTACTAATAGAATTTATTGGTCAATAAAAACAAACAACTTTACACTTATTTAAAATACTTTGTTTATTTTCGTCAAATTTCTTTGAAGTTGTTTAAAGGTTTTGTTTCAGCAGTTGGTAGTGTAAATGAATGATTTGTAGTAAAATAAACATTTTACATAAAATTTAAGTTTATCATAAGCAGTTTCAATTTAGTATTTTATGTGTTTAGTAATACAGAATAGTTTGTCAGCTTACTGTAAAATTAAAAGAACATTATCTGCTGTTGAATTCAATTAACATAAAATTATATTTGGTAAATATACTGTACTTTTATTACATTGAGGTTTCACCTTACTGTACATGCATAATATTGAGATTTTAAAGTTGTTATTTTTATTTAGTTAAATACTAAATTTTGTACGATTGCCAAAAGATTAAATAAAAATTATAATTAGATTAAAAAAAAAACGAAGAGCGCTTGTGCTAGTTTTGCAGGTGATCATCTTACACCCTAGCACCTCGACTATTTATCATCATTATCACTGGCACGACAACCCCTTTTTGGGTCTTAGCGTGGTCCAGGATTCTTTTTTATTCTGATCTGTTTCGTGCTTTTTTTCTCCAATTTTGTTATTTTAAGGCTGTTATATCATTTTCTATTTGTTCGATGTATCTCAGCTTGGATCTTCTTCTTGTTATTTTTTCTACTGGCATTTGTTTGCTATCTTGTTTAGGATTTCGCCTTTTTTAAATTTTTTCATATTCCGTCCTAAGAACATGTTTTCTTCGAAGATCTGGGGGAGAGATATGGCTTAGGATATGTAGCCAATAAGTAGGAGTAGACTTGACGTTGCAGGTGATAATCTACGTGGTGTTTTTTAATTGTACATATATTTTTTTGGTGTGAATGCTGTTTGACCAAACAGGGGCGACATACTTAGCTGCTGAAAAGACCAGATCAAGGGCAGATATTAGTAGAGTCTCGGCTAAAGCTCCCCAAATAGACACATAGCTTGTAGAGGATATTGTTTCTAGTTCCAATTTTAGCAGAAAGTTTTGTTAGATGTTCTTTGAACATCAACGTACCGTCTAATGTAACTCCCATGTACCTAGGGAATTTGTTGTGAGCAATACGTGGACTTAATAAGGTCACATTGAGTTCTTTTCTTTCCGTATTTTTCGTCTTAGTTAGAGTTTGTTCGGCCTCTTCAAAATTTTGCTATTGGGTGGGTATTGCAGTCATATGCATATCCGAACTTCTTGGATTGGGTTTTGGGCATATCTGCAATGTAAAAACTAAACAAAATTGGTGTCAAGATTGAGTACTGTCGAAGTCCATTACTCAATTTCGTCACTCCATTTTTGGAAATTCCCATACTTAAACTAGAAGAGACGGACTTTAAGCATGTGACTTTCCGCAGAAACTTGTAGATAAGATGTTTTCTTTGAAACCCAGCTTCAATGTGTGTTGTAAGTTCTAAGACTTGATCGGAACAGCTGCGGTTGGAACTGAACCCTGACTGTTCTATGGGGATTATTTCGAGTTTTTGAGGAGCTCTTCTATTGTATAGCAGTCTCTTAAGAAGTTTATATAAAATATTCAGTAAGGAAACTTAACGATAGCTTTTTGGTTCATTGGCTGGTTTTCCAGGTTTTGGTAATGCTATAATTTTTGCTGTTTTCGTTCTTTTAGGGATTCTATCTTTGCTTAGGATACCAGAGAAGAGTGGAGCTAGCCACATTTGTGCATTATTTTCTACAGTGTATGATGAACTTTGGAAGAATACCGTCTAAACCACGTGCTTCTTTGGTTTTTACCTCATTGGAATGGAAATGTCTTCGTTTGTGAAAGGTGGGCAGTTATTTGGTCTTGTAGCATGTTTTTAGGTCTAACAGAAGAAGGAAAGCTAGAAGGCCGAAGACCAAGAGGACGATCTTCCAACATGATGGGCAGACCAAATGAAGACATATGGCAATTATCGCAGCCAATAAAGACAGCAAGCTAACAATATTTTAAGTGTCACCACGCCCTGACAAGGGCTCAAGGAATGAGAATAGAGAACAGGTTTTTGGGAGACTTTAGTTTTTCCTCGAGCCTTGTCGTGTACAACGTCCGCTAAGCGGATAAAAGACTCAAAGAAGAAAACTTTAATTATTACTTGCATCATCAGCATACATCAAGAACGAAGGACTATCTTTTTGAAATTTCCTTGTTATCCGATCCAGTGCCAATAATAATATCTAAGGACTAAGCCCTAAACCGCAATGCAATATTCATTTCACAACAAATTTATCAATCCCACACCTGTTATAGTACTAGTTGTTATTCCAACATACATATCTCTCATGACCATCAGATCTTCACAAGGAACTGTATCACAAAACTTTTCAAGATCAATCAATGATAGCTTATGGGTGTTAATTTTTTTATTCCATAAATCCCATCAATTGCCTTGATTAGAAATTGCATCTGTTGTTGATTTGCCTTGCCTAATTCCAAACTTATTTTCTTTCCTCACGTATCTTTTATTACATGAGTAATTGTCAGTAAATATGGATGATTGAATTTGAATTCCTTAAAGGAAGAAACCACTCAGAACAATATAATAAAAATAGGAACGGAGCCCAATTGAAAGTAAACAGGACTTACGACTGAGATTTATATCAATATTCTCTTAAATTGAAAAATAGAGAGCTAACGTAACCGAACGGACGGTGGTAGATCCCATAAGGGACTCAGGATAATTTTAAAAAATGGATACTAAAATCCCTTGGATTGTATAGAAAATACTCTCTAGAAAAATATACCTACAATAAAATAACATGTATAAATGTTTTTGCACGGAAACTTT
Organism: Diabrotica undecimpunctata; assembly: GCF_040954645.1. Taxonomy (NCBI): domain Eukaryota; kingdom Metazoa; phylum Arthropoda; class Insecta; order Coleoptera; family Chrysomelidae; genus Diabrotica; species Diabrotica undecimpunctata. The sequence continues at coordinate 94,017,877 of NC_092808.1, read as the reverse complement.
AGTTGAAGATGCCTTAGTACTGGTTAATCCAAATAATTTCAAAATTATTTTATTATTTTATAAATTTTTGCTATGCGTCTTGACTGAAAGCTTGTTTTCGATTCAGTTGCACGATTCAGTCACTATCACTTAAAATAATAATCTCTATGTACTAATGTATACTAAAAAGTATATTAAAATACAGGTTGTTTCACGACGAGCGTACACTAACATTATATCGGAAACTACTTACAGTATATATGAAAAATGGTTTATGGGGGATTACAAGTTATGATGAACTAAAAGAAAATATTTTGTCAAACATGCCACTTCAGGTTATACCGGAAATGAACAAAAACTTTGGTTTTTTTAAATGGAACACCATGCATAATATTACATTTTTAGATTCTATGTAAAATTCTAGATAAAATTTGTATGAGGTACCATAGTTATTCATCTTTTTCAAAAATTTTGACAAACATTTTTAATAGGTATCATCAATTTGTCGGTCAGATAGCCAAGCGGGCTGGGCGGCCGGTTCTCATTCGCTTCACTGCGAAGGATGTGAGTTCGATCCCCAGCTCGGTGTACAGAAAACAAAAAGGCTAACGCAGCAGTTTAAAATTCTGAATGAATCTGCGGCTTAGACTAGAATATGCTGGTGTCTGATCGGCCTATGGTGGAGCAGTACGGCAAGAGATAAGGGCTTGCGGCTCAGTAATACTCCTCCATAGATCTCTACCGGAATGGCGAGGCGCCTAAATACCGGTGTATATATATATATATATATATATATATATATATATTATTGTGATATTTAAAGTCTTGGTGCTCCAAGCAATAATTAGCTAATTATTTTTTTTGATTAATTAAAATTATTTAAATGATATGATTATGACTCTATCACAATTTTTAATTCTTTTATCTCAGGGTTAAATTCGTGCTTCAATATCTATGCTATTACATGTGAAAGGTAACGTCCAGAGAATACCGGAATAATAAAAAACACATATGATCTAACACTATATATTGAAATAAAAATAATGAAATAATTCACACTCAAAAGTTTTCAATAAACAAATCTCATATAAGGATTCTCAAAATTTTGTTCTCCGTACGTGAACAATCAAAATTAATGGTACAAACAATATTAATTGAAATCTCAAAATCCCAAACTATTCTAACTCTCCTAATCAAAATATTTATATCCTTTCTAAATTACGTGTAAAAATTGTGTTATCAATAAAAGAAAAAAACTGCAGAAACAAAAATATCTCTCTCTGATGATGAGTGGTCCAAATCCTTGTTCCTTGTAGACTATATTATCTCCTCTCAACCGCTCCCTATGTAATCAGCAATCTTACACAGATTGTTGCAAGTATATCGTCCTTAATGATCTCCTTCAAAAGCACAAATCATTCAAATTATGATAGCCTTTCTCCTCTCGATAAACTGAATCTCTCGTTGGCCCGAGTGAAAAATGACTCTTGGAATATCTTCTCTTTACGATAAACTGAATCTCTCGTTGGCCTGAACAGTGACTCTTGGAATATAAGTAGAGAAATATGACTTACAATATTTTGCTGCTTCAGCTTCTGTCAGATACACTAACTCCACAAAAACTCACTAACATTCAACACTACTGCTTGCTACATTTCAGGAACCGCCAGAGAACAATCACTGTTCGTCTTACAGACTTGGAAACCAACTGATCCTCTCTTCTCTCTCCTCAATCTCGCTAAACTTTTTCCTACATACTTATCCCACCTTTTTCAATCTCCGCCAATCAAAACTCGTCACAATTCCCCCATTTTTTCATTTCGATAACAAACAAATTTTTACCTATAATTATAAATTTCCTAAAACTTATTTACAAATAATATTTTTCTATAATTCTTAAAAACTAACAAAAACCTCTTTCTATAATCCCTTCTATTGTCTTTAATCACTGCATTAATGTATTTCAATTGTCTTTGGATTTCACTTAAAATTATGCGGGTCACTCAAGTATAACAAAGAAATAATTTATGCAAAGCTTACATTTTGTTTAGTACAGGTAATCCAAGAATTTAATAACTTTCCTTCTCCGAAATGTTTGTTGGATATTATCCTACTTATCTGAATTATTTTAATGTTTTTGAACTTTGAAATATTTTTAAACAAACCAATATTTTTCTCGATTTTACATATCATAACAAATCCCCGCCATTTGATCTGCCGAAAACTCTTTGTTAAATTTTAAAAATGACAAAAGTTTTCTAGGATCAAATTATTTCACTATGTTATTAAAATCTACTTATGATACTGATAAATGTCGTGAATGTTAAAATACCCCGTATATTGCCTGTCTTTATACGGGATTGGATACATTTTCGTTTTAAATTTTTCCAAGTATTTTCCCTTAAAAGAAAGTTCATAATTTTTAGCCACTCGGTTTACTTCATTAACAAGATCTCCATGGTTTCCTAAAATCTTCTCTATTTTCTTTCCCATGTTTTCTCCACAATTTATTTTTCTTTCATCCTCCTTTTGTTCACATGTGTTCACTGTCCATAATACTTCTTCACAAAATTCTGGATTCTCGTCCATCAGTGCCATTTTTTCTTCTGTTTTCCTTTTATCCTCTAATTCCCTTTGGTATTCCGAGCACCATGTTTCTATTCCTTTCATTTCTCTGATGATACCTTCTTTTTCTTCCTGCTTCCATTCTGTTTTATCGTCGGTTGCCAACAATTCTTCTGTACCTTCTATTTCCTGTTTTTCTCTGGTCTTCATCTTATTTTCCTGCTTTCTTTTCGAACTCTTCTTCTTTTTCTTCCTTCTCTTTTTCTTTTCTGTTAGATCTTGTTCTTGTACTTTCGGTTTATCCTCTACAGTCATATCGATTTCTTTGCGTTTTTCCTGTGCATTGATCCTTCCAGAATTTGTTTTCCTATCTGTTTGCTTTTCTTCTCCTGTGTTGTCTGGTTCTGCTCTGATTTCCAGTTTATTTTCCGAAAAATTTATGGTGATATCTTTTTTCCTCAATTCATCAATTCCCGCTATCATATCATGATTTAAATCTTCAATCACCACACATTTCATAATATGGAATTTGTTTCCCACTCTTATCTGTACTCCCAAGCCTTCGTTTACTGTCGTCAAATTTTTATTGTTTGCACCCACTAAATCAACCCTAGGAATCTTATACACAAATCTGTCCAAATTTAATTCTTTTACTAGTTTTTTATTGATTAGTGATATCTCCGATCCAGAATCAATCACAATTTTAATCGCTTTATGTTTTATAAATGCATCTAAAAATATTAGATTAGAATTAGAAATTTGTCTGTCGTTTCCTATTGCTACATGATTCATCTCCCTTCTATTTTGTTGTTGGAAGCTCTGGTTATTTCTATCGTCCCTTTGTTCGTTAGTATTCCTATTCGGAGGATTTTGTGCATCTCTATTCCTGTTGTGATTTTCATATGTTCTATGTTGTGTGTCATTCCTGTTATCGTAATTTTGTTGTCTATTGTAATTATTGTAATTTCTCGGCCTATATTCGTTTGTTGATCTGGGATGTCGGTTTCTCTGGTCATAATTTGATGAATACCTTCTTTCCGGTCCATTATATTGGTCATGTTGTCTTCTATTTCTCATTTCTTTTCTTTTCGCTTCTTTTAATTGAAGGAATTGGCACAAACTATCAATATCTTGATAGTTTCTCAAAATCACGTGATCTTCCAACGTTTCCTCAAAATGTCTGCTGATCATTTCTACCAGCTGTTCGGTAGAATATTTGTATTCTAGATATTTTGAATTGTTATATATCTGCAAAGCATATCTTTCTTCAGATATTCCCATTTTTTCGTGATATTTTCCATTCTGTAGCTCTTGGTTGATTTCTCTCTGTTTATTTTTCCCCCAGAAATAGTTGAGAAATTTATTTTCAAAATCTGTCCAATTTTCAAACTCATCTTCCTTGCTTTCATACCATAACGCTGCTCCTTCTTTCAAATGGTTTCTAATTGTTTCTTTGCAATCGTCAAAATATCTAATATGTTGTAATTTGGTTTTCAAATTTTTAACAAACGGTACTGGGTGTGTTTTCCGAATATCCCCGCCAAACTGTATTTTTATGTCACCCGGACTTTGGACGAGTACTTCTCTCCTGTCTCCCATATCTCGTTGTTTTCTGATATCCTCAATTTGTTTTTCTATTTCTTTCTTGTCTTCTTGTAAAGCCATTTCAAATTTTGTTTCTAACTGTTCTAATTCCTTTTTCTGTACAGTCTTAATATCTTTCATCTTATTTTCTACTTTCTTTTCTTGTTCTCCCATTTTCTTTTTAATTTCATTAATCTCTTCTATTTGTTGTATCAGTTCTTTCTTTATCCCCTCAACACATCCTTTAATTTCCTGTTCATAGTTTTGCAAACGCTGCTCTATATTGCTCATTGTTTGTTTTGTTTCTTGTTGATTTCTATCCATTTTTAGTGATGTTTCTTGTTGGTTTCTATCAATTTTCTTTGATGTTTCAATTTGGTTTTTCTCTATTGTTTGTTTTGTTTCCCTTTGATTCTCTTGTATTTGTTGTGTCTGTAATTGCATTAGTTGTAATATTTTCTCTATTCCTGATAATTCTTTTTTCTCCTCAACTATTGTAACATTTCCTTCATTATCCGATCCTTCTTCAACAATTGTTTCCTCTTCTCTGTTATCCTCCTTCCTTTCTTGCATTTTGCTTTGACTCCTTGTGGTCGACATGTTGTTTCTTTTCGTTACTGTTTTTGTCCCCGCCAAATGTGAAATTTTACAACACTCTATATGTTTCAGAACACGACAATATTTCTCCCCAAATGTATTAAATTTTCACGACAAATATCAAATATGCAATCAGTAAAATTCAAATAATTCCAAATAAATATCAAATGTACGATTGGTAAAGAAAATAAAATCAAATAATTCAATAGCAGTAAATATCCACTAACTACAATCAATCAATAAATCAAATTTATATTCCCTGGAAAAATTGTCAAAATACTTTCAAATTCAAATTCCCTCAATGTTATATGTTTTTATCTCTGGATCACCTGTACTTATTCCAGATCTCTTTCCCTTCCTTCAAATGTAAAGCTGCGATATTTTTAAGCCCCACGTTTTGGAAGCCAGTTATTGTGATATTTAAAGTCTTGGTGCTCCAAGCAATAATTAGCTAATTAATTTTTTTGATTAATTAAAATTATTTAAATGATATGATTATGACTCTATCACAATTTTTAATTCTTTTATCTCAGGGTTAAATTCGTGCTTCAATATCTATGCTATTACATGTGAAAGGTAAGGTCCAGAGAATACCGGAATAATAAAAAACACATATGATCTAACACTATATATTGAAATAAAAATAATGAAATAATTCACACTCAAAAGTTTTCAATAAACAAATCTCATATAAGGATTCTCAAAATTTTGTTCTCCGTACGTGAACAATCAAAATTAATGGTACAAACAATATTAATTGAAATCTCAAAATCCCAAACTATTCTAACTCTCCTAATCAAAATATTTATATCCTTTCTAAATTACGTGTAAAAATTGTGTTATCAATAAAAGAAAAAAACTGCAGAAACAAAAATATCTCTCTCTGATGATGAGTGGTCCAAATCCTTGTTCCTTGTAGACTATATTATCTCCTCTCAACCGCTCCCTATGTAATCAGCAATCTTACACAGATTGTTGCAAGTATATCGTCCTTAATGATCTCCTTCAAAAGCACAAATCATTCAAATTATGATAGCCTTTCTTCTCTCGATAAACTGAATCTCTCGTTGGCCCGAGTGAAAAATGACTCTTGGAATATCTTCTCTTTACGATAAACTGAATCTCTCGTTGGCCTGAACAGTGACTCTTGGAATATAAGTAGAGAAATATGACTTACAATATTTTGCTGCTTCAGCTTCTGTCAGATACACTAACTCCACAAAAACTCACTAACATTCAACACTACTGCTTGCTACATTTCAGGAACCGCCAGAGAACAATCACTGTTCGTCTTACAGACTTGGAAACCAACTGATCATCTCTTCTCTCTCCTCAATCTCGCTAAACTTTTTCCTACATACTTATCCCACCTTTTTCAATCTCCGCCAATCAAAACTCGTCACAATTCCCCCATTTTTTCATTTCGATAACAAACAAATTTTTACCTATAATTATAAATTTCCTAAAACTTATTTACAAATAATATTTTTCTATAATTCTTAAAAACTAACAAAAACCTCTTTCTATAATCCCTTCTATTGTCTTTAATCACTGCATTAATGTATTTCAATTGTCTTTGGATTTCACTTAAAATTATGCGGGTCACTCAAGTATAACAAAGAAATAATTTATGCAAAGCTTACATTTTGTTTAGTACAGGTAATCCAAGAATTTAATAACTTTCCTTCTCCGAAATGTTTGTTGGATATTATCCTACTTATCTGAATTATTTTAATGTTTTTGAACTTTGAAATATTTTTAAACAAACCAATATTTTTCTCGATTTTACATATCATAACAATATCATCATCATCATCATCCAGCCCCGTTTTCACATCCATTGTTGGATATAGGCCTCCTCCAAACGTCTCCAGTTCTCTCTATCTCTAGCTGCTGCAATCCAGTTTGTTTCTATTCTCCTTAGGTCGTCGGTCCATCGGGTGGGTGGTCTGCCTCGACTTCGCTTGTCGGCTCTTGGTCTCCACTCCAATAATCTCTTCGTCCATCTTCCGTCTTCCATTCTAGCAACATGTCCAGCCCACCTCCACTTTTGTTTATTGATTCGCAGTATAATATCGTCAACGCCAGTTCGTCGGCGTATCTCCTCATTTCTCACGCGATCTTTCAAGGTCAGACCCAGCATTGATCTCTCCATTCGCCTTTGTGTTACCCTCAGTTTTTCGGCAGTAGCTTTCGTTAAAGTTAGGGTCTCTGCTCCGTAGGTCAAGACTGGTAGGATGCATTGGTTAAATGCCTTTCTTTTCAGGTGAATTGGAGTATTTGTTTTAAAAATGTCTCTCATCCTTCCATATGCCGCCCATCCCAACGTGATTCGTCTATTTAGCTCGCAGGTTTGGTTGTCTCTGGTTATTCTGATTTCATGACCCAAGTATGTGTATTTATCGATTAATTCTACCTTGTTGTTATTGATCTGTATCTCTTCGCTGGGAACCATATTGGTCATCATTTTGGTTTTCTCGAAATTTATCTCCAGTAACAATATCATAACAATATATATATATATATATATATATATATATATATATATATATATATATATATATATATATATATATATATATATTATATATCATCAATTTAAAAGTAATGTTTATTTGTATTGTAATGTAATGTAATTTAAAGTTTAATGTCTTGAAAACGTATGCACACAAAGAGTAGGTAACGTCTTTCAGGAATTGATATAGAAATCGAATTTCGCCATCGAAATCAAAACACAGAGTGTTCGCAAATGATAAGTCAATAATTTTAAATGAAACACCCTTAATTTATAATTTTAATAAGAAAGAAGTCAGTTATTTTTCAAATAGTATTAGGGTTCCTTATACCTAAAGTTAATCCTTTTGGAGATAGTTGTGGTTTAATGTTAAAGGTAAGATATTTATTGTTTTATTCTAGCAGACCGTTTATTAACCGTGAAGATTTCATAACCATAATTATCGCAAACGATTACGTAAATGTACTTTTCACATACTAGAGCATGCGCTTTATTTGCTACAAGGTATCCAGATCGACCACGACCTATGTGTAACATCATGAAGGAATGATTAAAAATTTAACATATTTTTGGTGTTTTTTAACAAGAAGTTAAAAAAATAAAGCACACATTTTTTTTGGTTTAATTCCGCAAACATACATTATAACAATTTATACCAAGTGTTTTTCCAAGCATTTATAGAGCCTCTTTATCTAGTCCTTCCTTTGTTGCATGTCTAATCATTCCTGCAGGGAGCGAATTGAATGCATTGTGAACTCTAAGTATACAATCCTTACTTAATTTTTTATGTAGGCCCCATATAAAAAAAATCTAGAGGTGTCATGTCTGCTGGTCGAGGGGGCCACCGGAAAGGACCATTAAATGTCTCATCTAAAAGTTGTTTACCCTTTTGAAACTATAAGGAGAAGCTCGATCGCGAAGAAAAAATAATTTTCTAAATTCTTGCGGTGGTAAACGATCTAAATAATTAGTGTCTAATTCTCTTAAAATATTGAGATATCTTTCTCATAAAACAGTAGTTATTAGAAAATAAAACTTTATAAAATTATTTAACCACAATTTCTAACCGTTTAAGTTATAATAAAAGTGGAGGGCTACAACCTGGTTGCCTCTGTTCACACAAAAGATATTAAACTCCCATTGCTCCTGAAAACCACGTACTCTTGTTAAATGTTGATTTACTTCGCTTCAGTAATGCGAATTGTGCCAATTAAACATTCCTTTTTTTTGTAAATTTTGATTCGTCACACCATATAATATTCTTCAAAAATTTATTATCCTTCTGACATTTTGTCGTTACAAATTCTGCAAACTCTATTATTTTATTATAGTCTGTTTCCTTTGAACTTTGAACTAGGGTGAAAGAATAGAGATGGAATTTATGTTTTTTTTTTAATTCGCTGAATAGATGGCATTGGTATACCTAAAACTCTTTCAACACCACGTAATGAAGCTTCGGGATAAGCAGCATAGTAACCAACAACATTAATTGTATGATCATTATTATCAACAATAGGCTTCACTGTTAACTTTTCTAGAAAACAACCAAAATGTATAACATTTTCAATTAATCTCTTTAATGTTCTAAGAATAACTGTCACATTCCCCAAGTATTAAAAGTAAATTTTCGTAATCTTCATTGATTAATTCTAAACGACCCATCTCTTAATTCTAAGAAATCGCGTATCATTTCTGAACACCTTGTATTTAGAAATTGATTTAGATGTATATTTCTGAAACGTTCCTGTTCTTTGAGTGCAAAAGTTTTCAAGACATATTGTTTGTAAATGGATGAGCTAGTAACTTTAAAGATTTTCTCTATCTGTCAAAATTAAAAAAATGATAACAACAAACTCAAAAATACGTAGTTTCCGTTTCCGGTAGTTACTTACATCCGCACCGCAATGCTTTATGGCCTTGACGACCACCCTTACCTGCTGTTTAAAGATTTGCGTATGTAATAAGCTTCCAAGCTGATTCTCCAAGGGAAAGTGAATGGTAAGAGAGGACCGGGAAGAAGACGCATTTCCTGGCTTCAAAATTTGCGAAAGTGGTACAACACGACTACCACTGAACTGTTCCGCGCTGCACTAAATAAAGTAAAGATAGCCGTGATGATCGCCAACATCCGGAACGGATAGGCACTTTAAGAAGAAGAATAAGCTTCCGATTGGAACCAAGTAGACTATCTAAAAAATAGTCAAGTGAACCTGACTAATGTAAAGAAAGATAAGAAAAATTTCATTGAGGACCATGGACCGTCATCTGTTTTGTAAATTAGTTTTCATATTGACAAATTGTATAATATTTTAGTATGTATTTCATTCAAATTTTGTCATTTTGCTAATAAAGTCTATTAAGTTTTTTTTTCAGAACTTATGTCCCGAAACTCTAAAACATCGGCTAAAATAAAGTTTGCTTTTTAGGTCACATACATAGTTGTTATCGAACAATCTTCGTATATACGTTTATTTTTGTAATTACGTGCTACAATTCCCATAAGAATTATACAACTAAGATATCTACCTCAGAGGTATAATCGATTCGTCGTATAATTTCATAATATTTTTGTAGAAAATATCCACGAGGAAGTATTTTTAGATAAGGTATTTTTGTTTAATCCTCCTAAAATATAGTTAATGTAGCGCAAACAACATTTGGAATCATTTTTACTGTAATGAATAAGAGAAACAAAATTTTATATTTTAAAAAATTCATAAATGAATTTGAGTATTAATAGATTCAGGTTCATTGCCAGCACAAAAATCGAGTAGTATTAATAATTGCTATTTTTAATATTTGGAAGTCAATGCCATTAAAATGTAATTACTAATTTTATTTTAAGTGAAAGTGATTGTTTTGTCATTACTTACCTGTTATATTAAAAAAAAAGATATTTGAATAATTGAAGGTTTCAACGGATACGTGATGAAAATTAATTTTATAAACAAAATATTGACTACTACACTACTATTTTCTAAACTTTGACAACCTTATAGACAATGCGAAAGGCTCGAGTTTATTCGGAAAACTATTCCCATGCGATTTTTTTTGCATAATCACTTTCATGAGATACAATAATTGTAACAATAAATTTTTTTGGCCCGGACAATTTTTTTGGAACTTTTTAGATCATTCTGAACAAAATAGCTCTGCTGTAGTTTTTCTCTAAAACTTGATCAAAACAAACCAAAATTACGATTTTCAAGGATTAAAAACACAAGTAAATGATATTATTTTTGAATTCACCAAGGACCTAAATTAAAGTTAAAACCTTGTTCTATCATTTCCCGATATGTATACTGGGCCTATGGCATTTTAAAACCTTGTTTTCTAATTGTTAATGAAGCTGTGTGTATATGAAAGAGAAACAAGATCTAGGGCACAAATTTTTGCTGGTTTAAATTTTAATTGTGCAAATAAGCACCCGCCCTGCTATACGCGCTTTATTATCAATTAAAATGGTTTAATAGTCATTTATTCACCAAGGGTGTTATTAAGAAGATTACGCCCGGAAAGCAACATAATCCAGCCAGAAGGCCTCAGGCCATACATAAATATATGTACATACAAAATATGCATATATATTTTGTAGGTGCAGTAAAATAAAAAGTAAAAACGTCTTAATTTTATTTTTGATATTATGTGAAGGGAAAAATAAAATCTTGTATGTACACTGATGTTACCGAATGATTACGCCCATCGAGCAACATTCATCCCTCGGGCCAGGGGCCCTCTGGCTGGATTATGTTGCTCTCCGGACGTAATTATCTTAAGAACACCTTTGGTGCATAAATAACCATTAAACCATTGTTTTTTAATTGATAATCAAACGTGAATGTTAGGGCAAGCGCTCATTTGTACAATCAGAATATAAACCTGCAAAAATTTGTGCGCTAGATCTTGTTTCTTTCTTTTATACACGCTGCAGCCTGAGCTACCGTCTTGTCATAAGCGCTTCATTAACGATTAAAAAACAATGTTTTAGAATGAAATAGGCCCAAACTACTTATCGGGTAATGATGGAACAAGGGTTAAACTTGAATTTAGGTCCTTGGTGAATTCAAAAATAATGTTCTTTTTGAGCGTTGAAAATCGTAATTTTGCGTTTTTCTCAATTTCAAATTATTTATAACTCGAAAATGATCAAGTTTACAGAAAAACTACAAGATACTTATTTTGTTCAGAATGATCCAAATATTAAAAAAAATGGTCCGGGCCGAAAAAATTTATTGTTAAATTTTGTTGTAAAAAATTGTTTAAAAAAATTTAACTTTTTCCCTGGGTGACCTCTTGAACCTTATTTTGGGGTATCTTATGAAAGTGATTATGCAAAAAAAATCTCATGGGAATATTTTTCCGAACGAACCCGAGCTTTTCGCCTTGTCTATTATGGTATAATCAAACCCCAAGTATAGTATTTCGGCATGAATACACCTTTCTTAAGTGATATAATATTTTAACATGTGTAGACTTTGTTTAAATGCAATACTTGCAGTAAATAGCTACACTGCACCTAGACATAAATGTTTAACAATGGAATTTCCGAATAAATAGGAGAGCATATGAAGAAAAGAGAAGGGGTGCAAAGAGACAATGTAGAAGGAAAAAGGGAGAAATGTTAAATAGGAAAATACCATTAATAACAGACTATACCAATAGAAAAGAGACAAAGTTATTTTATAAAAAAACCAAACGATTCATGCCAAGAACAGCAATTTGCATGGAAGCAAACGGACAGATAAGGTGAAAAGAATATTTTCAAGAACTCATAAGCTCAAAAAAATAACAAGAACAAGTAGTTGAATAAATGCAACAGATAGCAGAATAGCTAATTAAAGAATAAAAATTATGTATGTCATAAAGCGATTAAAGAATAAAAAAGCGCCTGGCACAGACGGAATAACTGCAAAACTAATAAAGAATGCATTCATAAATTAATCTGCCTCATATGGAACTAGAAGTCATCGCATAGAACTTTAAGTTAGGAATCATATAGGAATAAATGCAACAGATAGCAGAATAGCTAATTAAAGAATAAAAATTATGTATGTCATAAAGCGATTAAAGAATAAAAAAGCGCCTGGCACAGACGGAATAACTGCAAAACTAATAAAGAATGCATTCATAAATTAATCTGCCTCATATGGAACTAGAAGTCATCGCATAGAACTTTAAGTTAGGAATCATACTTCCTACTTTACAAGAAGGGAGGCATAACACTTTTAAATGTCGTCAGAGGAAATATTGGTATACCCAAAAGATTAGTTAAACTTTAAAAATGACCCCACACCGTTCCAAGGCAGTGGTACGAATAAACGGAGATTTGGGAGTAGCATTTGGTATTAAAAATTGAGTTAGGCAAGGCGATGCCTTATTAACAGTACTTTTTAATCTAACTTTGGAAGCCATTATTAGAAAATTAGATATCATCGCCTGTACAAATACAAAACCTACTCAAATATGCGAACTTGAGGGTCATATTGCCATAATAAGCTGCAACAAAAGGATGTTGAGCGAAAAACTAGATCTGAAACGCTAAACTGGGCCTAATTATTAACAAAAGGAAAACAAATTATATGGGGTTCACAAAATCTGATAGACATGAGAACTTGACATGAACATAGAGTCATACCTACGAATATGCCTGGGCTCAATAATAAATGACAGAAACAGCTTGCATTTCAGCCATGGAATACAAGCATGATTTCCTAATGAAAACTAAATTACAATGAATAGAGAGTCGAAGCTAAGAATCTACAAAACAGTTATTTAGCCAGTACTTACATACGGATGCGAAACGTGGACGTTGATGAAAATCAACTGAGAATCTTTGAGCGCAAAATACTAAAAAAGATATTTGGACCAAGTCATTGTACCGATGGTACGTGGAGAATTAAAATGAATCACAAACTAGATGAACTAATGCAGAACGCCAACATTCTTAGAGTCGTAAAGTCACAAAGACTAAACTGGCTTGGTTATTTATTACGAATTCCGGATATTGCAGCTGTCAGAGTAATCTAGAGATGGAAATCTTAAGGAAAAAAAATTAGAGGTAGGCCCTGAAAAAATGAATGGACGATGTAGCCGAAGATCTTAAAGCCATGAACATCAAGTAGTGGATAAGTAAAATAGCCGACAGGGCAAAATGGAAGAATCCTGTTAATAAGGCCAAAACTCAAAGAGAAATCATTAGCATACAACAAACCGACTATCTATGATTCGAGGATTTTAAGAAGGCATTTGACCAAGTCAAATTAAAGGACGTTATCCACTTATTGTACGCAAGAGAGATACCTCTAGTAATAATACAAATGATCGAAAATATCTACCAAAGCAACACAATAAAAGTAAAGGCAGAAGACGAACTAACTGACCATATTGAAACTGCAATGGGATAAGACAGGCATATTATCAGAGTCGTTCTATCATTCAACCTTATTATGGATAAAATAATAAAAAAAGTAAGAACTAAAAAGAGGATACTAATTGATGGATTTAAATATCTAGGCATCACATTATCTAACTACTGAAAACTCGAAACAGATGTGAAAAATCAAGTGCAAATACAAATATCGGCAACAAAACAGTCGCCAGACCAATAATGACATACGTAGCAGAAACACGACCTGACACAGAGAGGACAAAAAGCATGTTAGAAACACCAGAGATGGAGGCATCTAGAAAAATTATTGGCAAAACGCTATGGGACAGAGCTAGACGACGTAGATACAAGCAGGAGAGAACATAAAGTACTGGGTAAAAAACAGAAGAGTAGAATGGAACGATCATATAAGCCGAATTACAACAAATAGAGCAGTAAAGTCGGCAAGAAACGGTTCCCCAATAGGAAGACGATTGCTAGGAAAAACACGAAAACGATGGAACAACTTACTAGATAAAAAGAAAAAGAAGAAGAATACATGTGATGACCAGGTATCGTCCATTAAAGATTTTTACCGCTTCAAAGCTTCTTACTAATTTCGATTAGCCATACAGAAAATATTAATAGCTTCAGACTATTAGCTAATTAGAAATAAAAACTCAATATTAACTGAAAACAAATTGATTATAAAGTTATCAATACGTTATTTATACGAGTATAACCACTATAAATCGACGTGTCATCCATACCGTAATTTGCACTTTCATTAGTAATATATAATTTTTAGAAATCGAGGTAGACACGACGAAAGTTTTTTTTTATGAAATTAAATGTAAATGTATGCTGAAGATTTTACTTTCACAGAAACACTAATTTGGTTACTTACTAGTTGGAGAATTAGTATATACAGTGTGAAAACCACGTATGGAATAAAACTGTTTTTGTCCTTATTTTAAAAAATTATAAAAAACACCGAGACCCGTCAACTTTTGAATATAAATATGCGCTTTTTAAACATAAATTGGTATCCCAAATTACACTGAACGCTTCCATAATATTTTTATCAAAAGTTCTAATAAAATTTTTCTTAATTAAGAAAATATTTCACCCTGTCGTTTTGGACATTTTTCAATAATCGCCTTGTATCTCGCTACATGGAGGAGCTAGTGATGATTTGATTGGGCAATCGTTACTTTAACGAAAAAAGAAGTCATGACATCTTAACTCCTTTTTTTCTATCTCCTCTAGTTTTCGGTATACGCTGCGAGACATACCAATTTGGCACACCCTGTACAGGGTGATTCTCGCTAGTTTAGCATAATCTTTATTTTCAATGAAACACCCTATATTTTTATATTTTTAAAAGCTCTTTAACAACCTGATCTCAACAAACTATATTAAGTAGGTTATATTATTATGACCACCAAATACCATGGACCCAACGAGTTACAAATGCAGAAGTGTTAAGAAGGCTACAAAAGGATTGCGAGGTCATAAAGCACATCAAAACAAGAAAGCTGGAATATTTAGGCCACATTACCAGAGGTGCGAAATATGATATATTAAGGCTAATTAAAATCAAGGGTAAAAGATCCATAGGAAGACGAAGAATTTCCTGGCTGAGAAACCTAAGAGAGTGGTATAGTTGCAGCTCAGTGGATCTTTTCAGAGCAGCCGCCAATAAGGTACGGATAGCTGTGATGATAGCCAACCTCCGATAGGAGAAGGAACTACAAGAAGAAGATTATTATGAATAGTACAGGATATAATTTTTAAATTATACAGTGTGGAAACCATTTATGAAATAAAATTGTTCGTGCCTTATTTTAAAAAAGTTATAAAAACGCTGGGACCCGTCAACGTTTACATTTAAATCTGAGATTTTTAAATATCAATTGAAATGTACAGGGTGATTCACGCAAGTGTAGCATAGACCATCATCTTTATTTTGAATGAACCACCCTGTATATTTTTATGTTTTGACAAGCTTCCTAAAAACCTCATCTCAAATAACTATATTTGGTTGGGTCTATTATAAATAATATACTGTGACATTTTGAAATTATGTATAATTTTCGTCAAGACATTAAATACATAAAATTTTGAAATTAATAGTCTATCATGCTTTAAATAATGATAGTTTTTTTAAATTAGCTAAATACAAACATCAATTTTGCGTTTTATATTTAATTTATTGATGAAAAGTATATAGATTTCTAAATTTCACCTTATATTATTCATAATAGACCCTAAATATCATAATTCGTTGGGATAAGATTGTTAAGAAGCATTTAAAAATACAAAAAATATACAGGGTGTTTCATTAAAATAAAGATAGCTATGCTAGACTTGCGTGAATCGCTCTGTACATTCAAATTTATATTTAAAAAGCGCACATTTTAATTTACGTTTGAAACAAGTTAACAGCAGTGCTAAAGAAAACCATATTAAATTTTAGTGAAGAACACATTAACAAGGAAAGAAAATAATATTGAAAATAAACATAAACTAAGGAAAATCTTATTCGAGGGAAATTACTTAAATAAATGAGGGGAAGGAAAAATACAAACAGAACTTAGAAGAAAAGTAGGATAAAAGTATAGAAAAAATAGAAAATATATTAAAACTGGGTGAATTAAAATCATGATAAATAGGAAGGAATGAAAAAACTTATACCAAAAAGGTAATATAGAGGCAACCGGAAGAAAACATAGGTAACAACTAAGCAAGTAAAAGGATAAACGTCTGAATGTAACATACCCAAAAAATCAAACAATGCAGAAGAAAAGCAAACCGATAAGTGTATAAGATGCAAAAACGAAACAAAAAGATAAAACTTTAAGACCAAACCAAACAAATCAAATCAGTGCCAGTCTAAGACTGTAAGCCCGAGTTTGATTCCAATCAATACATAACATATTTGGTGAGGAAGTTATCATCACCGAAACTGCACGTCATAAAAGCTAATATAATAGAGAACGTACTATGGATATATAGCACTTGCGATATGTGTAAATAGTGTATAATTAAATGAACACCCAAGATCAACTAGGAATATGTCCTAGGGGCTACAGCGATGTCAGTAACTGAAAATGTGTTGATTGAATAACACAGACATAAAAAAGGCTCAAAAATTAAAAAACACGCTCACATATACACACAAAATGCACATGCCCATGTACACCATGCTCATTCGGCAAATTACCAAACAACCACACCACAACCGATTTATTATAAAACGTGATATTTTTCTGGTACTACTCACCTCCCCCATCCCAAGGTTTAATACCATCGTACCCAGAGGAGTCACGGCACACAAAAAGTTTTGTCTAAGCCATGCCCTAGAGAGCTGTCGAACTCTTGGGGATTTTTTAGCCTTGGCACGCTATGGGCGCACTATCGTATCTGACAGTATTTCGTCCCATTTCGTGGAAATAAAATGAACACGAGACAAAAAGAGATGGTTTAGAAGAGGATTCAGAAATTAGTCACTTTTCGAGACGATACCGTGTTAATGGCGGAGAATATCTATAATTTGTAGAGAATAGTTCAAAACGTCTATAGGGTATGCTTACATCATGTCTTAAATATGAACCTGAATAAAATCAAATGTTTTATCTCGGTCAAGAAAAATAATAATACTTAACTCATTATTGCCAACCAAAATATCAGACATGTACACAAATATAAATATCCTCGAATTTTAATAAATGAAAATAATAATGACCTCGAAATGGAACCAAGAAAAAAACATTAAAACTGGACGTAAAAATAGCGTTGGTAAGATATTATATATTTAGTATCCTATTACACAGTACAGAAGCAGACTCTGACTAAAACGATGATGACAAAGGTAGAAGTGTTGCAAATAATTTCTAAAGAATAAAACTTCTTATTCTTCTTTTTGTTTTCATCTCCTTTCACATCCTTTTTGTCCTCTCTGTGCCAGGTCGTGTTTCTGCACCGTATATTGATCTGATAACTGTTTTGTAAATCCTGCCTTTTATTTCTTTTAAGATATTTTTATTTCTTCATATTGATTCATTCAGGCAGCCTACGGCTCCGTTTGCTCTATTCAATTAATCTTCCACTTCAGTTTCGAGCTTTCAGTAGCTAGATAATGTGATGCCTAGATATTTAAACTCTATCACTTGTTTTACTATCTGACCTTCCAGCGCCAATTTACATCTTAGTAAATTTGTTGTTATAACCATGCATTTTCTCTTTTTTAGTGAAATTAACATGTTAAATTTTCTTGACGTTATATTAATTTGGTGCAGCATACGTTGTCAATCATCTTCACTTTGAGAGAATAGTATTGCGTCGTCTGCATGACCGATTATTTTAAGTTTCTTTTCTCCCATTTAGTATCCCATCTTTTAGTTCTTATTTTTTTTATTATTTCATACATAATATGGTTGAACAATAGACGACTCAGGGAATCTC
The DNA here is from genome assembly GCF_040954645.1 of Diabrotica undecimpunctata. Taxonomy (NCBI): domain Eukaryota; kingdom Metazoa; phylum Arthropoda; class Insecta; order Coleoptera; family Chrysomelidae; genus Diabrotica; species Diabrotica undecimpunctata. Next base: position 93,999,803 of record NC_092808.1, on the reverse strand, counting down.
CATGTTTTATCCAATTACAAGTTTTAATATTACTAGTCTGTTCTTCTAGTTTTATTTTTATTGTGTTGTTTTGGTAGATATTTTCGATCGTTTTGGTTATTCCTAGAGGTATCTCTCTTGCGTACAATAAGTGGATAACGTCCGTTAATTTGACCAGGTTAAATGCCTTCTTAATGTTCACGAAACATAGATATGCTGGTTTGTTGTATTCTAATGAGTTCTATTGCGCTTGCCTCATTATAAATATAGCGTCGGTGCATGATCTTCCCGGCCTAAAACCTTGTTGTTCTTCTGCTAGTGTTATGATTTCATTCAGTTTATTTGTTATCACTTTGGTTGTTAATTTTAGTTTTGTGTTTAATTAATTAATTCCTATGTAATTTTTCGAGCCCGATTTGTCTCCCTTTTTGGAGAGAGGTATTAGAATGCTTGATCTCCATTATTGGGGAAATTTTTTTTTTCTATTATTTTCTGGATTAGTTTTAATACCTGGTTGGTCAGATCTGGTCCTCCGTACTTTAGGAGTTCAATCGGTATTCTGTCCTCTCCTGGTTTTCTAGTTTTGATTTCCTTAATACTTCCTTTACCTCGTCCTCCTCAATATTTATTTCTTTGTTTGCCATCACCTCTTTTGTTCGTGGTCGAACAAGGATCGAAAGTAGTCTGGCCATGTTGCCTTCTGAATGTGTTTCATTTTTATTAGTTCGTTCTAGAGGGATAATATACCAAGTTATCATGCAGGAAACTTTGAGAATAATAATTAAACTAGCAAAGAAGATCACTAACTTTCGAAAGAATATGGCATCTTGAGAAAAAGAGAAATATAATAATATGCTAATATCACAGTTGTCAGACCCACAATTAGTTTTTTTGCGTGGGTTTGGTAAAACAAGACAACGTACAAAAGATTATTAATGGAGTTCAAAAAAGTGCAAAGACTATGCAGATGTAAAGAGGATCTATCTGAAAGTATATTTAAGCTAATACAGGCTCAGTATCTAAAACCCAGACTGTAAATACCTATTAGGAATACTTCTACAATATTTCGAGCAGACTGTCAGCAATAGATTTTGTGCTCAAGAGTGCATGTCTCAATTTGGTTTTTTCTCCTTTGAAATTAAAAAAATTCGAAAATGTTCTTTCTTTTTTCTTCTTAAAGTGCCTATCCGTTCCGGATGTTGGCGATAATCACGGCTATCTTTACTTTATTTATTGCAGCGCGGAACAGTTCAGTGGTAGTCGTGTTATACCACTTTCGTAAATTTTGAAGCCAGGAAATGCGTCTTCTTCCCGGTCCTCTCTTACCATTTACTTTCCCTTGGAGAATCAGCTGGAGAATGCCGTAACGTTCTTGATTTCTCATTACATGTCCTAGATATTCCAACTTTTTAGTTTTGACGGTCATGAGAATTTCACATTCTTTCCCCATTCTACGCAGGACCTCCACATTAGTAACTCTGTCAACCCAGGATATACGTAAGATGCGCCTATAACACCACATTTCGAAAGCTTCGAGCCGATTCATAGATGCAACAGTCAGTGTCCATGCTTCCATTCCGTAGAGCAGAACTGTGAATATGTAGCAGTTCAATAGACGGCATTTTGTTTTTAATGATATGTCTCGACTGTTGAAAATGGTTCTCATTCTAACGAATGCTGCTTTTGCTTTTATTATTCGCTGTTTAATTTCTGTTGAGTGGTCCCATTGGCTATTTAAATTGGTGCCTAGATATGTATATTGCTCGACTCTTTCGATATTCTGTTGGTTGATTGTAAGTTGAGCATTTAGTATTGGTTTTTTACTAATTGTCATAAATTTGGTTTTCTTTATTTTAAGAGCTAGTCCGTATCTGTTGCTGACTTCTGTAATGTGATTTGTTAATATCTGTAAGTCATTCAGATTATCGGCAAAAACTATAGTGTCATCTGTATATCTAATGTTATTCAACCATTCACCGTTTATTAGTATTCCTTTCGGACAACCGTCTAAAGCTTCCTTAAATACCCATTCAGAATAAATGTTGAACAACAATGGAGACAAAATACAGCCCTGTCGTACTCCACGTTCTATTGCAATTTTATCAGTTAACTGGTCTTCTATTTTGATTTTGGCCGTTTGATTGTAGTAAATGTTTCTGATAATTCTAAGATCTTTGTTGTCAATTCCAATTTCTTGCATTAGAGTCATTAATTTGTCATGTTTTACTCTGTCAAATGCCTTCTGGTAATCTATAAAGCATACGTATATGTCACAATTCACATCCCCGCATCTCTGAAATAGCACCTGTACAGCAAAAAGTGCCTCCCGTTTTCCCAGAGCATCACGAAATCCGAATTGTGTTCTTGTTAGTTGTTCCTCACATTTTGTATATATTCTTTTGTGAATGACCTTTAGAAATGTTTTAAGTAAATGGCTCCTAAGGCTTATAATTCTATAGTCTTCGCACTTTCTCGCATTGGGTTTTTTTGGAAGATTTATAAAAGTTGACACTAACCACTCTTGGGGAACCACGCCCGTATCATATATACTGTTAAATATATTTGTCAACCATTTTATGCCATCATAGTCCATAAGTTTTAGGTTCCATAAGGTTCTTTCTTAACCCATTAAAATAACTCTGTGAATATTAATGCGTTCTACATTGACTCTTTTTTCGAAAACTACCATTTACTGAAAATACTGGACACTTACAATATATCGCTTCTTATTAAAATATTTATGTAGCTATAGCTGTAAGTCGGTATTGAAGGATTTAATATACGTCCTGCTCAAGGTTTATGAATCTACTTGAAAAGTAATAAACACTTTCAAAGCTACCCGGTCTGGCTTACGTATTTCAATCAACCATTTACAATTTAAATGAAAAATTAAATTACCCTGGAATAGTATACTATGACCAAATTAATAACGAGAATTTTCCATCCCGTACATTGTCACTTTGTAGTTGAAGGCCGTTAGATATCTCCCACGCGCTACAACTTTTTGTTATGGATGTTGTCAGGCAAGCGGTTAAAGAAAAACAGTTGTTAACACATTGACGACAGTTGTGAAACAAGCGGTCGATTCCGTACATACTGTGGCAAAAACATGTTTCTGGAAAAATAAACTACTTTACCACAAAAAAAAAATAAACCACTATACAATAATCGCTATCTACCAGGATAAATTTAGGACTTACATTTAAATTGCTTTCCTAATTATATTTTATCAAAGTTTGAGGCGAAGTAGACGACGCCATGAATAAGAGAGGACTAAACGATGGAGAATGGAACAACAGAGAGAGATGGAAACGGTTGAGCGAGGGAAGGCAGTGAATACTGTAGAATCCCTAAATATATATATATGAGGTGAAGTTAGACGAGTATATAAATGATTTTTTTCTCACTATTTGTATTTTCACAAAACTTTTACGAGGAGTTTTAAAACAAACCACCACCAAGATAAGTATTCTATTATTCTGTTATGGATCCACCGTCGCATCCACATATAACTAGATCAAAAAAGAATGGACTACACTTGATAATACTTGATAATTTACAGGTAATTGACAATTTGAAATTGCCTCTGAAAATACTCAAGAGAGTCAGGACCATAATATGCAATAAAGAATCTTTTCAATAAATTTTTGTAGTGTGTTTGTTAGCGTGTTACCTTGTGTACCTACTTATCGTCATTTGAACGATCGTGTCACCTCGTTCGTGTACCGATCCGGCGAAGATGAGAATTTGAATTTTTAATTTAATATGAAAATTTAAAAATGCCGAAAAAAGCCAATTTTAGCGTATTTCAAGCCATTTTTAAATAGGTTGGACATCGAATTAAAAAAAAAAAAAAATGTATAGAAAAAACAAAAAAAAAAACGAGGTAGACCGATTTGGACCTCTTTTTCTTCTAGTGGGCGGAGTCCATTTTTCTATCTTTTTTGACCAAATTTGGCCATCTATTTTCAAGTATTTTCTGCAGGTGTCCATACCAGTTTAGTCTTTTGGCTTCAATTTTGTTTATTATATTTAGATCAATATGGATAATATCTTCGTCCCTCACCCTATAAGTCTATTGAGCCGGTAACATCGCATCGTCTCCAATAGTTCATTTCCATGGCTTTAATTTTTGATTTGTTTCTTTGATTTATTTCCCAAAGTTCAGCGCAGTTTAACCCAATAACCTCAATACTTTCTATTATTGTTTTTACATCCTTCTTTTCTTTTCTTATTTCACAATAGTCCGTATAGCTGTCTAGTGGCTGCTCTTGCTTGGCCAATCCTGAAATGTATTTCTTCGTTACTCCCTGCTTTTGTTGTTATTCTCCTGAGTATACTCCTAAGTAACTCCCTAAATATTTAAAGGTTTCAGTTGATTTTATAGTTCCGATTTCAATTTGTAAGCTTTCTGTACACTAGGTACACTATCGTATGCCTTTGTCAGATCTATAAAGACTATAAATGTGTTAGAAGGTTGTGGGCTAACCTTTTCTCCATAATCTGCTTTAGAAAAAATATGCTGTTCAAATAGGATCTGCCTACACGAAAGCCATTTTGTTCTTCTACATCTGTCTCTCTTTTTCAATTTTATTTTTTATTATTTTTCCATAGAGTCTTAAGAGTAAATTTATGATACTTAGTCCTCTGTACTTAGTTTAAAAAATTCTTTCTATCTCCTTTTTTGTAGATGTTTTTAATATGTGCTTTTGTCCACTCCGGTGCTGTCCTTTATAGAATAAGGTGAAAACATAAATATGCTACTAATTCCCGTAATACTTGTGGGCTGTGTTTTAGCAATTTGTTCGGTGTACCTTGTGATTTTTTTTTATAGGTGTATACCTTTTGATATGCTTGTTTCTTGTTGTGTACTGCATTAGAGATGTCATTTGTCACACCACAATGGAATTTTGTTTCTTTGGATCGTGCCGAGAGTTTCATAAGTTAAAAAAATCCACAAGGAAAATAATTCCTGCAGCTGGCTGTATACCAAGTATCACAAAAAGAGGTTAATCTTTGTTAATGGTTGTATTTTATAAAAACCCTTAAAATGGCTACATCAAAAACACGAACGTTTTCGGAACAACAGTTCCATCATCAGGTTAAAAATACAGGTTACCATGCCTGAGCCACCAAAATATTAGGGTAAAAACCCTTTAAAATATATAATGTTACCAAAGATTGTACATGATGTTGTTAATATTATTTCATGTTTAATATTTTAATTAAATTTTACTTCAGGTAACATACACCCATGCTTTAAGTGAGTTCCAGTGTCCGGAGAGTAAACCTCTTCAAACAATTAAAATTTCATTAAAATATTAAACATCAAATAATATTAACAACATCATGTACAATCTTTGGTAACATTATATATTTTAAAGGGTTTTTACCCTAATATTTTGGTGGCTCAGATGGTAACCTGTATTTTTAACCTGATGATGGAACTGTTGTTCCGAAAACGTTCGTGTTTTTGATAGCACGTAGCCCTTTTAAGGGCTACGGAGCCCTTAAGTTAAGGATTAAGTAAGTTTAAGGATTAAGTAAGTAAGTTTAAGGATTAACGTAGCCCTTTTAAGGGTTTTTATAAAATATACCCATTTACAAAGATTAACCTCTTTTTTTTTTCATAAGTTGTTTCATCAATTCATTGATTTTATTTATTATTTCTTGGTAGGTATTCTGGGCTGAGGAGTGGATCAGGTTTGTTAACTTTTGGCTAAGCTGTAACTTATACAAAAATGATGTTGAGTCTATTTGCAGTGAATCAATATTGTATTTAGGTGGATGTGTTTCCAGTTGTTTTGATTGTGCTGTTTGGTTGTCATTTAGGTTTAGTGGTCACGGTCGATACACATATGATGGTCACCGTCCGGTTCTCTTAATACTCTTACGTCTTCTATTTGTATATGTGTTTCTTGTTTTGCGGTAACATAAGCTATAATTGACTTCGCGTTTCTCGTTGGTTGGACCTAGGTATACTATGTATGTTTTTATGTTGGTAGAATATGTTTTTTATGTAGGATTTTCAGAGAGTGCTGTTCGAATAATTCGATTAACTGTTTGACATTTTTATTTGTTTTAGTGTCCCTGTAATTTCCTACGACTTTGTCATTTGTTTTTTCCCTGTCCAAGTATTAAAATCTCCCAACAGCACAATTTCTTTGCTGCTATTTATATTTTCAATAAGTTCTGATAAGGTTTCGTAGAATATTTGTTTATCTGTTTTTGATGCACTTTCTGACGGCGCATATATTCCAATGGTCTGGAGGTCGTGGCCTTTCCACATAATATATACTCTAATAATTCTGTCATTGATTTGCTCCCAGCTGTTCAGGTTTCCTTTTAAGTCTTTCTTATCAATATTGATACCCCTGCTTGTGCTCTCTTGTATTTCTCTACTCAACTTTAAATATGTATAAATCCTCCCATATTTTCGCTACCTTAGCCTTTTTTCTTTGTTTTGGTAAGAATTGTGATATCTGATTTTATTTATTTTTTTTTTACTTCTGCTATGACTTTGTCTAGCTTTAGTTTTCTATCCTTGGATATTAAATGTGTTTATATTCAAAGTCCTTATTCGTTTGCTACGTCGTCTTCCTTTTTTCCCGTCCGTGTTTCGAGACTGGATTTTAGAATGTTTTGCAGTGGTTTTTTTACAGGTGTAGAGGAGAAAGCCCTACGCCTAAATACCCTACCAGGAGGACCAAGATTTTCTGTTACTCTTTCCATTCGTCCGTTATTGATTACGAGTATGTGTATTATCCAAGGAATCTTTAACATTCTATTTGTATTCATTTTTCCAATACCTTAATTCGGTTCATTGTGGTTAATTCATGCTTTGTATCCCTTTGATACTACATATAATCTGTTCAATAGTATATGCAACGATATTATAACGCATACCGAGCAGAATGAAACACAAAAAAAGATAAATTTCAAATAATTAAAATTCGACATCGACGTGGAAACTAGGATGTTTCAGATCCGAATCTCTATTTTTAAAAATTCCTTATATTTCATTGGAAATAATGGTTATTGCTAGTATCATACGCGGTAAGCCGTGTAAATTTTTTGAGTCTTGGCATTAATATTTTAGACTATTTTGTTGAGGTCGAATGTAGCGATATATGTATATATATTTGCTTGGGATATTTTCTGTTATTAAACTGCTTTTATTAATTTTTTTCATATTTACTTATAGCATACGATTTTAAATCATAGCAAAGTTTTCTCGTATAAATAAAACATGGCGTGGTTTTTGAGGTAAAGTAAACAATTTAAAATATTGACGAAACTATTTTCGTCAATATAGTTATTATTAGCTTATAGTGCTCAGAATATTATTGCATTGAACGTTTATGAGGTAACGATTTGTGTGCCTACATACGAATAAAAAAACGACGTACTACTACTATATTATTTGTGGAACTATGAGACGATAATTCCGAATTAACACGTTACCTGCGGGAACAGTTTTTAAATAACTTCCTATTTGGCAGAACGAGGTCTTAAAGACCTCGTCACAAAACTATTCGGCAGATAAAAATTTTTCCCAAACTTCTCTGTTTGGGAAAGTATGTAGTATTTATTTTCAGATTTTACATTTAATATTTTTCTTTTACTGTACTATAATATGGTCTTATTTAATGGTCTATTTTAACTAGTTATTTACTTTAAAAGATATTATTTTCTGCTATTCAGTTAAATCTCATTGTTAAATAGGCGTAAACTATGCCTGTTTTTAAGTTCAAAGAATTTGACTTTCTCTTTTGTTATTTTTGTGTCGCCAGCACACAGAAACCGCTGTAAAGTATTATATTTCAGTGATCATTAAGTTAGATTATCGCCATTCAAAAGCGCCATACAATAGCGTTTATTTATGGGGGAGAACTTGTCCCATAGACCACCTAGGAACGGTCAGAGGGTTCTTCTGGCCATCTCAAGACACTTCCTTCCGAGACAGCGTACAGTAAGCATATCGAGTTTATCGGGACGTCCCTTTTTGTGCCTCGGACGAGCGTTGCGACGCGCAGCGACCAATTCTACTGCTTGCTACGATTAATATACCAATATTTCAGAGGTGTGTCCTCTTCTTTGTACAGATAACAGCAATGAGTAAAAGCCAGCTGATTTTCATAATTTATTTACAATTAATATTTGCTATTTTCGCTAATTTATTTACAGTCAAAATATTGCATTTTTTCTTCCATTATTAATTCTATAATCATTTAACCAGCTCTAAGTTTTACAGAAAACATTCTCCATTTGCTAAGGCTGTAAAATATTTATTTTTGAACAATTTTTAATGTTATTGGTACCGTTAAATCCTTATATAGGGTACTCTAGTCGACTTGTCTAATGTACGAGGTTGATTTTACCGCCATAAAGTACGATTTATACTCATTTGACAACTACGAGGTCGAATAAGACTCGTGTTTTCACGGCTTCGCCATTTGATTGGCTTAAGGTGTTTCTATTGGCCAAAACTGCTTAGCGCGAATTAAGATCAATATTTTGACCAATAGAAACAGTTTCGAATAATCGGATGATCGGATTGCGAAACTAAGCTTGAGAATGTAAATAATGTAATATGTACACAGTATTTCTTAGACAGTCAAAGTTAGTGGACATACCATGTTTGCGAGCAGAACAAAAAAAAAAGTGCAAAATGCTATCGCCATATATCATGACTTTTTATTCGGATGATTCAATACGTGATAAACCGTATGAACCATCAGACTCTGATTATAGCCACGATGAAAGTGAAGTAGAAAGTGTTTGACAGTGAATATTATGGAAAAGGAACAGATGAATGGTACTCGTACTTGTAATGTTGAGACATTAAATATTGAACATGAAGGTGAGAATATTTGGAATAAAATAAATCCTTAAGCCTTCCTTAAATCCTTAATAAAATAGAAAGTGTTTACCAAAAGATGTTAAGAATAAAAAATTAAAGAAAGGTGAATTTATTGGTCAGCGAAACAAAAATGTTAAAGTAATCTAATGGCAGGATAAAAGACCTCTTTTAATGGTATCGACCAATGAACATCATGATGATGTGCTAATGGAGAATGGAAAAATTCGTTATGACCAAGCTGTTCTAAAACCATCATGTATTATAGAATACAATTCTGCCAAAAAGGGAGTAGATTACAGGTAATAAAATGTTAATTATATGTGTATAAAACTTCATAATAATTTATTTTTTCAGTGATCAAATGGGATCAGACTATACTGTATTAAGGAAAACAAAAAAATGGTATAGAAAAGCGGCATTTTCTTTGTTTGTTTTTTATACTTTTGTAGTTAATATTTGTGGATACCTTATAACATAAAACAAAATGACCACGTTGGACTTCACGTCACTTATAGAACAACCACCACGGCCAAGACCACCAAAACGGACACACACGCTTGTAAAAAGTGGCCCCGAAAATTAAAAGTGGCCTCGAAAATAAAAAGTGGCGCAAAGAGTGTTATCAAATATTAAGAAAAATATGTAATAGCCAGGATGCAGATAAAAAAGTAAAAAAAGTATTACGTAGTAATGTTTGTATGTTTGAATTTTAGCTCAATAAAAATCTTATAAAATTTTCATGTGAGAAAAGAATATTGGTTGACAGTTTTACAATGAATTTCTAAAAAAATATTTAATTTTCATTTATTATAACAAAACAATTTTCAAAAATAAATTAAACCTCTTCGGGGTCATATACGCCCCGAATCGCCAGATAAGAAAGTTTCGGTCTTAAAAAAATTGATTCCGCCATATACGAAGAACTTTGACGTTGTCAAATAGACCTCATCCCGCAGGTAACGTGTTAAGGTTTTCTTCGAGTGACTATTGCATGACTAAAATGTTATTCAATTGAAACAGCAGTTCTCCCACATTTCCATCCCTGGAGCCTGGATTTTTTACTTGATTGAAAGGCACAATTGCAATATTTAAACTATTTTTTCGAGAATATTTAGTAGTTGATATAAAAGTAAAATGTTCTGTTAAAATGCTACCATACCTTTTTCTCATTTGTGTGCCATGCTTGTTTTCAAGCGTGGCACACAAATTTCAAACAATTCCTCGATCATTCGATCTGTCCATGGTCTACTGTTTAACATTTGATTTTATTGACAGTTGCTTTCATCCGACCCAGCGTTTTCCTTCGATTTTGCCCGGAATCAAAGAATATAGACGCTTATAGAAGAATTGTTCACTGTTATTTTTGAAAGTCGGCAAGTACCACTAAGGAGCGGTCATGTCAGCTCTATTATTGCTTCTAAAATATGAAAGAGTGGGGCAATAAATGAAACTTTAGATATTTTTATATGTAGATGCTGCGTCTACGACCACGTAGGCTGGATTATTAATAGGTATTAATAGGATTAAATTTTTGCGTTTTATAAAATTTTTTAGAGAAAATAATATTATTTTAACTTTTAATAAATTAATCTTTTTAGAAAAATTATTATGATTCAAATTTTTAATTGAAATATGTACAAATCTTAAGTATAAATCAGTTTAAGACTATATTGTAATAATTTCACCAATATTCATTCATTGTGAAAATGATGTTTTAGATACTACTAGTTGTTATTTTAAAACAAGATTAAATAGTACCCATACAGCGTAAAAACACATATACTATTCATTAAAAGGTACTGTTAAATATTTCAAAAATAAATCGGGAATGCTTTTTGTTGTTATTACAAAATTATGGACGAAATGGAAGTTTGGAAGTTTCGGCGAAATGGAAAATTTCATAATTTAGTAAAAGGTTTCATTGAATACTTTTTTTTTAATTGAAATTTTTTAAAAATGTTTCGTTAATTTCTGGGCAGAAAAACAGTATAATAAAAACTTATGTGACGGTTTTTCGTTGTGTTGGAACAAACCTATTTTTAATTCAAAGTTATACAATTAAAAAAATAAATACTTTGAATATTGTAAATATCATACATTTTTAAGTTTTAAAATTAAAAATTTAACAATTTAATATATTAAAAATAAAGATTTTATTATGAAACAACAAAAAAAAGACAGTTTACAAATCAATGGCATCGAAATTTGTTTAGGCGTAGATGCAGTTACCCGTTCGTACTCCTTTCCCACCTCCCCCTAATTACATATTTCATTCTGAAATTTTCGCCACGGCGCCACGCTTTAAGTTTATGCAGCCACCCTCAGGAGGAGTGTTTTGAAGTATAAACCGTAACCAAATCGCCCATTTGAACTGCTCTTCTAGGATCAACTACAGTAAGCAACATTTAGGCCTCTCATTATATGGCCGAAGTATTGGACCTTCCTTACGCTACCATACCCAGTGAAAACATATTTCTATTTATATACTTCTTAATAAATACCCAACTTCGATGAAATTCCCACAGACCATATCAAACAGTTAAAAAAATTGTGAAACATGTGGTTGAAAACATATTTCTGGAAAAATAAACTATATACTTTCCTATACTATATAATAATCGTTATCTACCAGGATAAATGATAGGAAATATATTTAGTAATCAAACTTAGTGTCTTCCACATAAGAATAAGTTAAAACATTCGTAGTACTATACTAATTAAACAGTAAAAATAGGAGAAAAAAGGAGTTCAAATAAATTAAATTAAACATATTAATCAAAACTTGATGGAATTACATTGAAACAGGTCATAAAGAAGTATATATGTTCTTTAAGCGCATGGCTTTAGCAGAACTAAAACATTTTCCTTACTATGTTATACCTTTTTAGTTATTTTGAGTAATATTCAGTGGACTGCTTAATGCACCTTTTCGTTTCGTGACGTTAGAAATACATAATAACAGTCTCTTTCCGGACGACATAATCCTCGTTTCACAAATTATGAATAAAGTTTCCATAAACTCATGTCATGTAGGAACTGGCAAATGAACACGCCTGGTAAACAGGAAACCACAAAATGTAACATGTAACATACTGTAACATGAATAACTAATATATATATATATATATATATATATATATATATATATATATATATATATATATATATATATATATATATATATATATATATAATAAAAATTAATCGCCTAAATGCTTCTAAGGGAATCACTTCAGAAGTACTGCACCAAATTAGAAAATTCTTTTTTTTGTTATGTTTGTTATTACCAGGAGAGGGTTTGTGTAAAAGATAATTTTCGAAAATTATCTTTTACACAAACTGAAAAAGGCTGAAAGACCTTAAAAACAGATTTTCTGTTATTTTAAATCGCAATATAACTAATAGATGATAGATAGATAAGATAGATAAGACAAAGAAAAATAGCAATTAAAAACGGTTTTTTTATATTTGGGGTTCCATTGACCATATGAAACAATAAAACTCCTTTAATGTTGTAGTTCCTTTCTAAAGTACCTAATCAATAGCCTATTGCTTTAAATCTATACGTTACTTCACAATCTGTAGAACTGAAGATGTACAGAAATATTGCTTGAAACATTTTCCATTAAAACATTGAAGTCTTCTAAAATTAATATCATAAGCTACTTTTCGGGTTTCAAATAAACCCTACTTAAATAACAATAAATATTTATTTATTTTATGTATGATTCTGATGTCACAGCTAAAATGATGCAAACTTTAAAACAAGAAAATTAATAAAGAAAACAATCTCGACGCATTGAAAAATGATTGCCAATATTTTGTAAATCTTCTGTCAATATCAATTATAGCTTGTTGTTCTCTAGGCGTTGATTCAACCAACTTTCTAGTGTTCTCTTGGGAAATTGTGTCCCAAGCTTCAGTAATTTTTACTTTCAATTCATTTCTATTTGATAGTGGTGTACTATTTACTTTATTGTTTAATGCCAACCACACATTTTTAATACCATTCAAATCTGGTGACTGGACTGGTGTTTTAATGACATTTCGGCAATTATAAAGCAACCAAGTACGAACCCGATATGACGTGTGTTTTGGATCGTTGTCCTGATAAAACCGGTAATTGTTATTGATACCTCATTTTTTAGCATTAGCGGCGGGATGATGCCTTAGTATATTCAAATACATGTACTGGTTCATATTTCCTTCAATCAAATGCATGTTACCTACTCCTGCTAACGACATACACCCCCACACCATGAACCAACCTTTACCGTAGCTTTCATATTTTTTTAATTTTAGTTCTTCATTTGGCTTTCCCCGCACCATTATGTTTCCATCGGACCCAAACAAGTTTATTTTGGTTTCATCAGCAAATATTACTGAATTCTAAAAAGCTCAAATCTTTGTTAATATGCTCCATGACGAACTACAATCTAATACGCCTGTTTCTTTGGATACTAAAAGGTTTATTTCTAGCAGTTTAACCATGTATATTATTTTTTCGTAATATCCATCCAATTGCTTAGGGGTTACATCATTTTCCAAATTGTCTTTCCACCTCATCTCACAATTTTGGTGCACTTTTTGAAGGATTATTTGCTATTTCTCTGACAATCCATCTTTTTCACGTTCGATAAAAATCTTATTTCGAACTAACCTTGGTTTATTGTCAACTCTACGTTCATTTCGGTAACGTTCAGCAATGTGTTAAACTGTTATTTGCCATGTTGGATATGTCTCTTTGACTATATCCATTTCTATGGTGAGTAATAATTAAATTTCTTTCACTAATCGTAGTTCGGCGTTCCATTCTTAAATAATTTTGTAATTTTTTGATTAAATACTTTTAAATTTCAAATTAACCATAAAATGAACTGCAATATGAAATTAATGCAACGCCTACTTCGCAAATTTCAAATTGATAAGTTGTGTAATGCTTCATCTTATCTGCATCATTTGCTCTGACATCAAAATCGTGCATAAAATAATTTTTTTTTTTTAAGTGTGGTATATTTGAAACCCAAAAAAAGCTTATGCTATTGTAGAAGACTTATTAAGCTTAATTTCAGTATGTAATCTTTTTTCTTAAAAATATTGAGCCACTCACATAAGCTAGTTTTATTGAGGAGCGACTGCATCATTTAAGCTGTGAGCTACTTATATATATATATATATATATATATATATATATATATATATATATATATTACATATATAAACATATATAATTATTACTATATCTAGTGTGTCATTTACAAATTCGTTTTAAGCTGGTAATCCTAAAACTTTGTATAACTTTAAGGTAACAGTGGAAAGGGATTACACTTAGTTTGGGAAAGGATTAATATATGATTACAAAGTTTACACACGATGAAGCAAATCCCGTCGGGTGGTTTACTCGTCATTTGACAACTTTTGACCAAGAATTTTAAAGACAACTTTAAACAAAGAAAATCACACAGCAAGTAACTGAATTTTAAAATATGATTTGAACATGAAATAAAAATAAAACTAAGAGCCATCCCTTTCTGCCACAACTGCAAGATCCAAATCACTGTGAAACAGATTCTGTTAGAAAGCAAAACATACACCCAAGAAAGAAGAAAAAATAACCTCCCTACCAAAATGAAAGACTTACTAAGCTGCCAGTTCAACCAAGTGCTGAAATATTTGAAATACATTAAATTTTACAGTGTTTAATAGAATATATTTAAGTTATATATACATTGTAAGACATTGAATCCTTGTAATTTGTGTTTGTACCCCATGCTAATAACTTAGTAGTTGATGCAGGGTCATTTTTGTTTAAATAAAAAAAAGAAAATAAAACTATTTATAAATAATTTTAAATCTAACGCATAAATATACATAATGAGTGACATCATTCTTAAAAATCTTTCGCCTCCCCGCATAACTTTCTCACCAATCTAAGGTGATGGATATTTATTTGACGCGCAATATTAGGCGGCATTCCGATCAAAGGAATGCAATTTGTGTATGCTTTTCTATGTTTTTTTGTAAAATTGTTTCTGTTTTTCATATAATTTATCGGTCTTCACCTTTAGTATTTAAAATTTATTAGCGATCTTACATTGTTTATATATTGATTATAAGTACAAATTGACGTTTAATCGTTTGCACATTTTGTTTATTACATATTGTTATTACAAAAATTATCTAAAGTAGTTGTTAGATATCTGTATCAATGAGTGTCACAAAAAAGGCTTTTTATTTGCTAATTTCTGTGATATATATGGATATGGCGAATATTATAGGCTGTACCTGACGAAAAATATGACCGTAACTATTGTTTAAAATCTTTTAATTGCCTTAACCTTTTAGAAATATGTTAAAACAACTTGAGTTGCTATTATAAATGTAATTTTACTTTAGGGTATTAACAAAATCTTTAAACGCATTGTTGAAATTCTTCCCCAACTTTAGCATTTCTTTATAAAAAAAATCAACAGCTTCCGATCTGAAAGTCAAAATATCAGCAGTATAATTTTTATCTTTTTTTTTATTTAATTAATGGCTTTGGATAACTTGATCCATTCAGCCACGATAATGTATTTTACTACTTGAATATGTTAATGATGTATTGACCTATTGCATTTGTTAACAAAATAGTACTTCGCATAGAGGTAAATTAAAAATATAATGTAAACATCAGTATCACAAGAATCAGTAGATTGACAAAAAACCATACATTCATTCGTTCCATTCAATGCCCTAAGCAACTTCAAGTGAATATTTAGAACCAACAAGGGATTACATAATATACGAAAAAATTTGGTTAAACCTAATATTATGTCGACAGATATATAAAATGGAAGATTGACACTGAGGAAGAGGTATTTGTTCTTTTATCAGATTTTCCAATAGATACTTAATAGCAGCATCATTATATATGCACCCTAACATCCAATGATTGATATCGTCAGTGTTACCATTACAATCACAAAGTTCTGTTTCACTTAAATTAAATCTATGAAGAGAGGCTTTCACAGTAGCATGATTAACAAGGCATCTAACAAACATTGAATATACTCTTCTATTGGGATGACTTCTTGCAGCAAAAAGCGCAGTAGGTAAAACAGGGTGAATTTTTGTATAAAGGTTGTTACTTCTATTACAAAAAGCATTCCATTCAATTTCCCAGTTTTCTTTTAATTCTTGTTTACGCAGCTAGACTAAAATCTTTATCTTATAATTTTAAATTTATACTCATGACAAATACTGTCCCAGTTTTGAAAATCGTATAATTTAGACGTAGTTTCACCAATGGTGACGTTAAACAGAAGTTCTTTCCGCTTCTTTCGTTCATGACAATGAACTATGAGATATACATTTGTATCCTGTTCCATTTTTTTTATTTGCATATTTCATCATGTGACTTACGATACGCACACCAGTGGCACTGATACTGACTATATAAGGCAATATCACTTATTACTTTAACTAAATAATTTTTTATTTTCTTTTGTACAGTTTTTACTATCAAATCAATTATAATCCAGTTTGTCTCGTGTAGGTAACTATTAAATGATTACTCTTATTCGGACTCTTAGAAAACATGACAGTTATTTATCGTAACGGATTACTCAATTAGACTGCCATTGCAAGAACTGCCCTCGTACGGTATTATCTCTATAAATAGATCTTGCTTCTCAACTTAATCCATTACACGAAAAATAATTATTCCATGAAGCTGAAGTGCTTAGGTATATGGGACATTTTTTATTTTGTTTGCACTTACTTATTTGGATTGAAGATATTTTAATCTGATTTCCGCTACTACTGGTTTATTAAAACGTTTGTTTATACAGGGGTTTCCTGTGCACTAAACCGCTGTAGAATAAAGTGATGCATGATTGTGATATATGATGGATCAACAAACTATTTCCAAAGTACTTGATGTATATTTCCTAGTAACACTATATACATATAGTATGTTTTTAATATACCACACTTTCAGGAGAAATATTAATATCTGATTTAAAGTTTTTTTTCAAATATTTTCTTCTTTTTCGCGTTCCGTTCAGTTTCCATGTTTTCCAGATTTGTTTAGGTAGCCATTCCTCAGCCATTCCTCAGCCATTCTGTATATTATGGCAAAATTAGACTAATTGTTTTGTAATTTTTTTTAGTGCATGTTTTGTACCCCTGGTCTCTTTTATATGGTGGTTTGTTAGTCTCTCTCCTTGATTTTCCATTGTCCAAAAATTTCATTTCAAAAAACATTTTGGTTCTTTATACTTATATATAAATTCGGCTATTTAAAATGCTTATTTTGGGCCCAGCATAATTTTACAAATTAGCAAGTTTTTTTGTGGACCCAGAACTGCAAAATTATTATGCAGCAACATTAAATCGATCCTAACAAAATTTAGCACACGTTTCAGTCGTATTATAAACTTTTTCTAGGCGTCAATGAAGGCTAAAAGTTATGTTTAAGGGATCGAAAAAAATTAAAGGAAAAACTCCATTTTTTGCACTTTTTTTTTCAAATTATTGCTATTTTTTAAACAATAAACATTAAATTTTGAATTTCTAGTTATTATTATGTAAAATTTAAAAACGAAACTTTTACTTTGCATAATTTTTTTTAGGAGCAACATCTCTGGACTTGTAGCCGAAAATATGGGTGCAAAAACCAAACATTTTTTGATTTATTTTCAGATTTTGTTAAATAAAAAATTAAACACTAAGGTTTGCAACTGGCGCATATCTTTATTATGGATACACGGTACATCATGAAGTGATTCCAGCAAACAAAGAAACTCCTATGGAAAATTTCCAATTTAAAACAGATCCCGCCTGGACTATCACTAATATACAGATTCTTTTTTATGCTCCTATTTCCCTGCTGAATCTCTGCCAGTATCCCATTTTTTTATTTCTTGGTCCTCTGCCTTTACCAGTTCCGTTCTAATTTCAGCACTCCATTGTTCTACACTAACCTAATATACTACAAATTTAAAATTTATTCTGACATCTTATAAATTAAGACACGCAGTAATCGATGTGACTTTTAAGGATTGTCTCTTGCTATTTTTACAAGTCTGGCAAATATTAAATAAAACTATGTATAAATTACAAATCACGCGTCGTTAGTGGTCAAAAGTAGCCGAAATCACGAGTATATCATGCATTCTTGGAAATTTTCCTTGCTGGTTACTTTACATTGTAACAATAGAATATTATAGTTCTGCTTATAATAATAAAAAAAAATACATTAAATCTCTTTTATAAAATAAGTGTTCATTCACATTAATAATGTGTAGACTGAGCGGATGTGCGGAAGTCGACTACATATCTAAAGATCTAAAATACTTAAATTAGTATATTCTTTTTATTTCAGAACCATATTTAATTATTTAGTCTGTCAATAGAAAGAGTGCTAGCAACCACAGATGCATGTTTGGTTTGTACATAATGTATTTTAAAAACATGCCAAAACGTGTTTATTTAGAAGAAGTTATACGTCGAGTCATACATGACATGAATCATATTTAATTAATATTTATTTATTATTTCTTTTACCTTTTGAAATGGACTCACACAAGCAACAAATTCATGATTTGAATCATATTGTTACAAATACAATACTCCCCGCAATTAATTCTACGTATTGCGTTTACGGCAGGAAACTAAACTAAACGCAATTATCGAGATTCGAAGTTTATATCTGAGAAAAATTTAATTATCTTGAGTGTCAAATAACCGAGAAGTCTATTTAATAACGGAATTAATCAATGCCCTGATGAATCAACATGTGAATCAGCAGATTGCCGCAACTACACAACGAAGCAAATACTTTCATTTTATAAGCGTCAATAAAAAACTAAAAATTTCGTCAACGGAAGAACTGCAATACAAAGTAAACGTTTAACTTGCATGGTATGGAGCAGGAATGATAACAGCCCAACAAAATGAAAAAATTTGGTGCTTGAGAAATAACAGATTTTAAATATTTTTGATGCTCTGATTTCAAAAGCGACTTCTTTTTCATAGTAGTTTTTTGAATCGATGATATAATGTTAACTTCGCTCGAAAAGATATATACAAAGGCACCTGGAAATCACCAGACGGACTTACAGTAAATATGATAGATCATTCAGACTCAATACACCAATTCAATACAATAAACGGGTTCTAATCACTACTGGATCGAAAGTAGGATATAGACCAGAATTTTAAACGTTTAAAAAAGAAAATAATTTCTAAACATGAACGATAAATGTAGAAGGACTTAAAAATACAAAAAAAATAGAGAATATAAATAAAATATAAACATCAAACTAGAAAACAGACGAAAACATAAATGAAGAGTGGGGAGGGTGCAGAAACATCATGAAAGACGCAGCTGCAGAATTACTAGGCATGAAAGGCAAATAAAGAAGAACAAGAACGAATGACTGTTTTGAGGAAGAATATCAGATTATAATAGAGAGAAAAACAGACCATAGTTAATGATGCAACAGGGGTAAGAAAAGAAAATCCACCGCAGAAAGAAGAGAGAAACTATGAACAAAGAACTTCAGGAACTACAAGATTTGTAAGCCAATAGAGACGAGAAAATGTTACCAGGAACTGAACAAAAGCAAAAAAGAATTCAAACAAAAGAAGTATAGACATAAGGAGGGTAATAGTGATAGGGTATAGGGTAATAATGAGACCGAAAAGGTTTTAGATTATATTGACATTAGATATTCACATATAATTCATATATTAATAATCATAATTATGTGTTCTTAATATGCCATACGCTAAATAAAAAAGTTAATTCTCCGCTACTGATACGCTTCTTGGTAAAACTCATAAGGACAGCTAAATTATACAATAACTTACGATATCACGCGTATGACCCATTTTATTATTTTTTTGCTGGAGTATAGTAGGTAATAGTTAAACCTCCCTAAAACCGCGATCGTCGATGAACGCCGGCAACTCGGTGATTCAGTTCTTTTGTTATCGAAGTAAACAGGACATGACTCACATAAACACATTGTAAATATTTTACGTAAAAGTCGTAAAATTTTAAAACATCTTTCGGTGTGCGATAAAATTCTGAAATCGGCCGAATCTCATTAGATTTTCAAAGCATTGAATACGTACTTTAGTATTGTGAGCAATATGGAAGGCGAGAGCAGTCAAAGTAAACGATGCCCAAATTTTGAGATGGGAGAAAAAACTATTATATACAACGTGTATTGTGGACTCCGTGAAAGGAATAAAAGTATGTTGGTCAACGATGCAGTTACTCTGTGTAGTGTAGTATTGACTAAAGTATCGACGAGAACTGTAAGTATAAAGAATACTAAAAATTTTTAAACAAAGTGAAGGCAAATTGGATAATGTATCTCTTAAATATATTGAAACCAGAGTTAGAGAACGCATCCAACTTGAAAGATGACAACCAAATATGCTATTCGGAGAAAATTCCGCGCTGTTTTTTTCGGAACGAAATACCAACCTTAAAAGAAATTTGAAGTCGTAATAAATTCCGATGATTCGATACCCAAAATATCACAACATGTTTTATTGCGAACATTAGGGCAAATGAACATCAAATATATGATTCATAAGAATGATATATAAGAAGCAGAAACAGTGTTCTTATAGAAAAAATAAAATTATCTTGTGGCGGAGACATTACTTAAAAAATTCGGGAGTATCATTGTGAAGGACGAAATGTGTACTATTTAGATGAAACTTTGCTATATCAAGGTCATACTGTCTCAAATGTGTCTCACATCGGACGATCAGGATCAAAATAGCTGACCACCTAACCACTCCATTCACTCCAGAAGCTGGAGTACCCCAGGGCTTAATACTTGCTCCAATTTTATACACAGTTTACAACAGTGACATTCCCGCTCACAGCAATGATCAGAGTCTCTCCTCCTATTCGCTGATGATACGGCCATCCTTACCTCGGGCTTTCACAGGGAGCGTGGACAGCAACGGTCTGTATTCGAACGGTCGCAACATTACCTTGACAGAGTAATAAAATGGTGCAACAAATGGAGAGTGACCATAAATCCCTTCAAAACCCAAGCCATACTTTTTAAATCCCCATATTGTCGCGATGTCCGGTGCCGGATATCACTTTTGGGAGAAGACCTCATCTTCAGAACCTCAGTTCTCTACTTGGGAGTTCGTTTTACAAGGACTCTCAACTGGAAGGCTGACGTTCAGGAAACCCTAGATAGGATGAGACAGAGGTTTAATCTCCTGAAAGTGCTGTCCGGCAAACTGGGCGGGACATCTAAAACTTTGTTGCATACATATAAAACTTTCGTCAGACCGATAGTCGAATACAAGGCATGCGTCCATATCTCCCTCAAGATACACCAACTCAATGCCATCATGGCCACTGAACGTCGTATCTTAAGATACTGTATGAGGAAGGACTGGTCGTACCCATCAGCCCACATACACACATTAGCCAATATAACACCAATAAAGGACAGAATCCTAACCCTCAGCAGGAAGTATGTCCTAAGAACCATAGCTGGATCGAATAACAGAGCCAAACGAACATTGAAGACACCTTGCAATCATAGAGGGCAAATACTCACCAGGCTTCCCTTTAGAAAAGTTCCATTTCCTCCAGCTAAACTTCTTCATAACACTGGACACGAACTTCCTGATGAGTATTTCGATATTTTAGAATCATTCCCCATCCAATATCGCAGGTAAAGACTGCGCGCCAACAACGCTGATAAGAGCCGTTCCTAAAACTTGGCTGGTAACCCCTGAAGTACCTAAACTGGCATGCTAGGCAGCTCCCACTTCCTCTTGTGCGTTTCTGGATCTTCTCAGATCGCTCACACAATAGCCACTTTCAACTTCCCCCCTGCTTCTTAGTAGTCCACTACTTCTCTACAACATTTCACGCGATTGCCGTTTACCACACCCCCACTACTCCGAGAAAAAAAAAAAGGAGTAACCCATTCCTTGAAGAGACCCAGGCCTAAACAAGGTAAAAACGATCTTGTCATGTGTCAAATGTGTGCAAGATTTTGAGGTCGTCGACAAGC
The DNA here is from genome assembly GCF_040954645.1 of Diabrotica undecimpunctata. NCBI lineage: Eukaryota > Metazoa > Arthropoda > Insecta > Coleoptera > Chrysomelidae > Diabrotica > Diabrotica undecimpunctata. The sequence continues at coordinate 93,977,909 of NC_092808.1, read as the reverse complement.
CTTCATTGAAGGGTTTTCAACAGGTTTAAAACATTAATAGGTAAAGGACGGAAGCTCATAATAACACATATAGGCAGCGATTCCGGTTATTTCAACAACGGCTTGTTACTATTCGAATCTAAGAAAACCAACGATTACCATGAGGGAATGGACGCTTTAAGAACTACATGGTCTAAGTAAGCCAATAGAGAAGAGAAAATTTTACCAGAAATGGAACAAAAGCAAACAGGAATTCAAGCAAAAACAGTAAAGAGATAAGGAGAGTAATATATTGACAGAATAGCAAGAAACACTGAGAAGATGGAATTCCTAAATGAAACCGAAAATATTTTAGATTATATTGATATATTAGATGTACGTTTGTCCCATTTAACGTTTTTTATAAAAATATTGCTTTTAATTATCTGTCCTTAATATGCCATACTCTAAATAAAAAATAAATTCTCTGCTACTGATACGCTTCTTGGTAAAACTAATAAGCACAGCTAAATTATACGATAACTTACGATATCACGCGTATGACTCATTTCATTATTTCTTTGCTGGAGATATGTAACTCTAAAACTGTAACTCATTGTTGTATTTGTAATCTGATAAGTTATTTAGTTTTGTTTAAAGATATTATCTTATTGAATCATTATCCAGAAGGTTGTTAAAAATAAAGCCGACTTTAGTATAACTAAAACAATTTTTAATTGAAGGTGATTACTTGACAACATTACATTTAACGAAGCTCTTAACGATAACTTTTCAACGAAATCTTATTCCACTTATCAATTTTGCAGAGGCGTACCAAAAAAAAAATATGTTGTATTATTAAGTAATTACGTAAAAATTAAATCTAAGACCGATATAATTATTAAATTATCATGTGTCTTTTGACCGGTATCTTATAGTTGTCTAACAATTAAAGAAAATTTTATTCTTATTAGAGAGTACCTAATACAGAACTTTAAAAAACAGAAAACTTTGGAAAATACTTATTTTTTCATTAGGCTAAAAAATCTGAAATTTTAACGTACATTCGTCATTACACATCATTCTGTATTTATAGAATTGCTGTGTTGTAAACGTTATATTTGTTTTTTTTTTAACTTAATTTTAAAGTTTTCTTGCGTTTATTTGTTTATATAGATATAAAAATATATTATGAAATTCATATAAATTAAAATGAAGTAAGCTAAATTATTATCACGTGAATGCGTGTATATAGTAGTGCATTTGTTTATTTTAGCAAATTCTCCTAATTTGAAATGAAGATGGCACTAACTACTAAAGAGTTAATAGCTTTGTTAGAAGAAGACTCAGATTGTGAAAATGCTGACTCACTTAATGTGGTTTATTTGCCGCCGAGATTAGATTAGAAAGTTTCTGATGTAGAAAACATTGATGATAATATTATTTGTGAAGAATCAATAAAATCGGATATTGCAGGTACATATGAAAGACAAGTGATTTCGAATTCTGACGATCCTAATTATGATATTCCTCTGAACCACAGATAAAACGTACAAAGAAAAAACCAGGCAAAAATAGTAAATCCAAATTTATCTCAAGTTGTAACAACAGATATTCCTTCGTGCTCAGTAGTAATTCAACATCAGTCTGATTGATATTTAGACAATATAAAAGCCAACCATGGAAGCAAGTCATATATTGAAGTTTTTTCACTCTTTTTTGATAAAAAAGTAATTGAGAACATTCTATATTTTACAAATATTTATGCATCGCAGAATAACTGTCACGATTTTGAAATGAATAACATAGATTTAAAAAAACGAATTATTAGCATATGTATATTATCTGGTTCACACTCTGCTTCAAGTTGATATGCATTGGTCAAAGAATGATGATAAAGAACTGCACATTATAAGAGAAAGCATGAGCCGACATAGATTTATATTTATAATTTATAATAGTGAAGAAACCGCTACATCAGTGTCAAACTTAGTACATGGATGTCATTCTAAATTTGCTTTACCAAATGAAACCAGATTCGACAATATTGGCCACATTACAAAAAGAGACGATAGTGCAAGAATGTAGGATGTGCAAAAGTAATACTATTTATTTATGTAAACAGTGTAGAATGCATCTACACCCCGAATGTTTCGAAAATTTTCACCTTAAAATTTAATTTACATTTGAGATACAATATGTTCCTTTATTAAAAATTGTACTGTTTTCCTTAAAAATGAGAAAAAAATTTTCCTTAAAAATGAGAAAAAAAATCTTTTTGGTTGTAAATTAGTCTTAATTTATGTGTTTTTAATCCTATCTAATAAATTACTTGTCAAATTTCTCTTTGTATATTGAGCGGCCGACGTTAATGGGTTAATACTATATAAAGAATAAACCTTAAATTTACTTTACTTCTTACCTCAAAACTATTTTAAAGTTAATAATAAAGTCTATTTAATAAATATATTACCAAGAAATAGAACACACTACGCCTATGCACATATAAAATGTGGAACGAATAAACTAAAATATCATATTTCTCTCTTTCTCATTCTTTTTAAGAATGCAAATATACATAGACCAGCAAAATATTGATAAGTTTACCGATCTTTTAAACTATTCAATGAACTTGTCTCACTATACACTAGTGAATCGCACCAATTTATATTGTTACAGGGGCAAATTTTATGGGACTTATCTTACTTTTTCACTTATTTACATGGGCGAAGCATACACAATAAAAATGACCCCGGTAAGAATTTACTGCTGACATTTTACATGGTTGCCGCTGCCGTTTAGTTCAGTTTGTAGATTAGTCACCTTTAATTGAAAATTGTCCGACTGTCGTATATTATTGTCTACATTAGAACTCGGCCAGTAGATATATTAATTTATAGTTTTCATTTTTTCTTTATTGGTATTTCCATAAACTTTCATTGTTATTTATATTCATCTGACCACTGTTTTACATAATTAATCATTAAAGAAATACATATTGTCAACTGTCTAGTTAAATTACATGTTTATTTAATGTTCTTGTAGAGTTCCTGTACGTTGAAACTCAGCTGAATTTTAAAACCATTGAAGCCTCCTATGAAAGCATTTGGTTATAAAGCCATTCAAAATAAATTAATGAATATACAACCATTTGCCGGCATATTTTCCTAATGAGAATAATTAATTGCATCGTTCATGACTAAGACAATTATGGTGTTAATCAGACAAATAACTTTATGAGGAGCGCGCGAGTATTTTGTTGGATATAAGCTATTTTTAGAACAAAGTGATTGTCCTGTTTGTCGACCGAACAAATGTTAACAGTTTGGGTATTGTGTTTTTGCTCCATATTTCTATAAATAAGTAGCTATTGTTTTAACGGAAATTGGGGAAATATTGATTATTGATGGTAAAAACATTATTATTTGCATTAGTTATTGAATAATACACCATTTCTCGTCCTTTGTTACAATTTAAAAATTTCTGGGCAAAATATCATTTGCTTATAAACGTTCAGCATCAAGCACCATGACCATTCAATCCTGTTAGATTGACTTGTGAATTATTCCACCTTAGAATTGTTCATTGTAGTTATTTGTTTATTCTTGCCAAATTGCAAGTCGTCTCCATATGCTCCATTGGGATAGCAAGCCTCTTAAAATGAGTCATGAAATTAACATCTTACCGGTCTCCGTTTTCAAATTATGATATTAACATGTATGTTAATATTCAAATATTGGTTTTAAATAAACATGTGAGTCGCATCTTAGATTTGGATGTAGAATGCAGAAAATGGAGTAAGAATCCCTTTTATTAAAGTAGCAAAAAACTCTCTCAAAAAACTGAAGAAGAAAAAGAGGATTTCTATGAATGCCTTGAAGTCACATTATAATAAATTAAAAGATCCATGCATATTAATATAATAAATTATCTACTTAAAATTAACTGGGTCCACGCTGTTTATTTTCTCTCTGGTGTGATTGTTGATTTTCTCTCTAGTAGTATGATTTTATTCTACTATTTGTTGTTTGGGTCTTTTGTGCTTCGATCTGTGGAAAGCGTCGTACCTCATTATCTCTCGCAATATGTGACTGGGGTGGTTCTCTATCTCCGCGAACTTTGTCCTAGCTTTTTCTTTCATTGTGTCAGTCACTCTGATTTGTTGTAGTTCTCTAAAGAGGAATCTTTCTGCTACGTATTTCGGTGCGTTAACTGCTTCTCTTAGACTGTTGTTATGTGCCGCTTGTATTTTCTTTTTTTTATGTATTGCATTGTGTCCCCATGCGAGAGATGCATATGTTAGTATAGGAAGAATTATACTATTTATTAATCATATTTTTGTTTTCAGTCTCAGTTTGCTTTTTCTTCCTGCTAGGCCTCTTATTGATGCTCTTGCCATGTTGGCTTTTTGTACTGTAGCTTCTACATGTTTGCTAAACGTTAAGCCTTTGTCCATAATTACTCCTAGGTATTTTGCTTCACTTTTCCACTCGATGGGATTGTTTTGCACAATTACCTGTTCTTCTGGTTGTTGGTGCCTCTTTTTGAAAAGTACAGCCTGTGTCTTTTCGGAGTTTATAGCGATTTTCCATTTTAAACTCCATTCTTCTATGTTGTCGCTGTTTGTAAGTTGTTTACCGCTATGTCTACATTTCTGTGTTTGGCCGCTATCGCTGTGTCGTCGGCATAGAGGCTTAGTAGTGTACCTGGTGTTCTAGGTATGTCTGCTGTGTATATCGTGTACAGTAGAGGTGACAGTACCGCTCCCTGTGGTACTCCAGCCTCCGGGTTCCCGAGTTCGGATAGGACTTGTCCTATCCGGACTCTGAAACTACGATTGCTCAAGTACGAAGAGATTAGTCTTGTCATTGCTCCGCTGTAACCGTATCTTCTCATTTTGTAGATCAGTCCTTTATGCCAGACTCTGTCGAAAGCTTTGCTTACATCTAGGAAGGCAGCTCCTGTGAATTGTTTGTTATTAAATCCAGCTGCTATGTACTCTGTTAATCTGAGTACTTATAGCTCACTGGAGTGTTCTGGTCTAAAACCGAATTGGGCTTCGGGTATTATATCTAATCTGTCTGTTTCAGCTTGGAGTCTGCTGAGTATTATTCTCTGCAATCTTGCTGATTGCAGGTAGTAAGCTTTTTAGCTTTGTTTTAGTTTAGTTTGCCTGTAGTTTTGCGGGAATGTGCTGTTTTTCCGGGCTTTGGTAACATTATGACATGGGCCACTTTCCATCTGTTTGAGAATTTCTTGAATCTTAGCATCGCATTGATTATATTTTTGTTAGATATACTATGGCTCTCGCTGATAAGTATTTTAGAGCCCTGTTCGTTATCTGATCGGGACCAGGTGCTTTTTTCGGCGAGCTATTTTTAATTAGCTTGTTTAACTCCGGTGATGTAGGAGGGATGATTTCGTTCGGGTTTTCGGGTCTTTGTCTTTCGACTTCTTCTATAAAGTCGATGTCCTCGTAATGTTTTAAAAATTATTTTACCATTTAAATAATTTGTTATTTTAAAAAATATTTTCTCTTATCTCCTAACAACCATAGTTTTATGTTTATTTTGTAATGTTTATTTCTTTCAAATGAATTATGTGCTTATTAAATATTTGATTTATGTTGTAACATCTGTTTTACTGTCTGGTATATGTTGGTTATTCTTAATATATTATTCATCTGTTTTATTAATAAAACACTATAATTTTTTTATTATTTGTACAATCATGAACTGGAAGTAACTTAATATCTATTTACAACACAAATAATATTTTTCATTCAAGTAAGGTTATTTTTAAATACGCCTTGATAAGTTATTACATTGAAAATGTTGATTATTAATACACACTTGATATTATGACGCTTTTGATGTTAATGTTTATAAATAATTCAATCTACAAACGACCATGTGCAACAACTTTAAATCACCATCAGTAAAAAAACACATAGGCAATAATTTATTTTTGAAAAGTTGAACACAAAAAACTTTGTTTTTGGGTGATGATTCAGTGAAATTTTATAATTAACCTGTATTTACCCTAACTTGAAAATCTACCCTATGCCGAAGTGTGTGTGTGAATTGCGATTTTGTAATCTCAATTTCGTAAGTTAAATCTTTTCTTATTATTAAAAATGTAACTAGTCATAAACTTTTTAGCTATCACTGATAATATAAATCATACCGAAATATATTTGATTATTGCAAAAAAGAGTACTCTTGGCTTTTTTAATTCAGCTGCTTACCCATTAATCCTTTCTTTTACGTCTAACTGATCAAAAGTCCATTATATATACCGTGGTAGTCAAAAGTCCGGTCCCCCCTCGTATCTTTTGAACGGCTCTTGTTATAATAGTGAAATTTGGAGGGAGGTAATAAACAGACGTAGGATTCTTAACTAGTCATAACAGTTGACGTAATAGTGACAGATGACGTTACAGCGCCACTGTGACAGATAATTTTAAATGGGACCTTATGGCAAGTGATACCTCATTTGAAAGGTATTGAAAATACCTATTCAGTCATAATAATTTTGTTTGAGTTTAAGCTCATTTTGATGAATAAATTAAATAAATACTAAAATTGTAGCTTCTAATTTAATTAATAAATATTTAACAACCAGTTCTTATAGTAAGTGTTCAAAATCTGCTCCATCTACTTCCTGACAGTAATGCACCCTATTTCTAAACTCTTGCCGTACTCGTTCAAATGTGTTGGGGGAAATTGCCCTACTTTCTTCAACAATTCGTTCTTTCAAAATGTCAATATTGTCGGGTGCTGTAGCGTAAACTTTAGATTTCAAGTAATTACTATTTAAATGGAAATACGCCACAATTAAAGGTTAAAGTATGTCCATCGACGTTTCAATTCCCACTTCGGAAATCGTTCTCAAAATACAAACATTAGTAAATTTACTAATCTTTGTATTTTGAGAACGATTTCCGAAGTGGAAATTGAAACGTCAATAAACGTTAAATATTGTAAAATAGGTTTTAAGATTTAAAGCTTATAAACATTTAAAATAACTCAGAGGCATCAACATATAGGAAATAATTTTTACTCGAAATGTCGGCATTTTTACACGAATTTTAAAACAAAATTCAATGTCCTACGATCCTTAGAACCCGAGTTAGCAGTTTTTTTATTTCTGGATTTAACTATTTCAAGAAGTTAATTAATTAATTCAAAATAAAAGTTGCAATATCTCTGGTTGTATTCAACAAAAATTGATGTCTTTTTTAACTTGCTCTTTTTAACTTTTTTAATTGAGGTTATAAAAATTTAATTGGTTAATTTGTGAATTGCTATTTAACAGAGTAATTTGTTTAAACAATTTAAAATAAACTTTTTTTTTATTATTAGTACTAGAAAATATTATGAAAAGATAAGTAACTTAAATATTTATGTATTGTAGTTATAAATAATATCCTTTAAAAATAAATTTTAGAAAAAAATGAATTTTGAAAATCAATTATACAGATGTAGTTAATTTTTCTTGAATTAAGTTTATTATTTTTACAATTACTTTTCTTGACTGAAAAGCGTTACAAATATATATTAAATAAATTAATTGTTATAAACTTAGTATAATTATAAAAAAAGTAAAATTAAGGATATACTTGGTTCGCTATTCCCAGTCCGAACTGTCTAGTGAATTTATTAATTATCTTTTTGCGAAGTTAGTTACTTTTTGACAGACTAAAAGTGGCTGGAAATTACTATACAACCAAGCACACGTACTCGTAGCCAATATTAATAGTAAACAAACTAAATAATAAATAAAATAGAACTTTTCGAATTACCGATAATCAATATTTATCTATCTGCACCATATAATAAATAGTTATGTTAAATTATAACAACTAAAATATATTTTTTAAATATATACTACCCAAAATTTGATGGGTTTAGTATACACTTCCACTATTTAGAATAACTCTTCTTTTTTAAAGAAGGAAGTCTGCAATAGTAGGATACCCGAGCTATTAATACAGAGAAGTAGGAATTGTTGTGTTGTATGTTTCCGACAATGAATCTGTCAAAATATGCCCGAGCTAAGCGAATGGAGTATATAAATTGTCGTATGTTAATAATATATAGAGATGACTTCCATAATTTTTATTTATAATTCTACAAAGTTTATATAGGAAAAGTCAAACAATAAAGGTTGTACACAATTTTCCCCTTGTTGCCATATTTTAAATTTGAAAAAATATATAGGGAATAGTCAGATTTTTTTGACATATGATTCCTATTACTGCGAGCATTTCATTGGCTAGAACTAGTGACGAGTTTATATGATGTCATTATTAGATTTGTTGAGATTGGAAATTGTAACTGACGTCTGTCATAATATTGTACTTCTTCTTCTTCTTCTTTTTGGCTTTTATTCTTCTGAATAATCAGCCAGTACATTTGTTTTGTTAATTTTTGGGCCACTGTCGTGGGTCTGAGAATATATCTCATGCCCTATTATCAATTATCAGTGACATATAGACATGTTTTCTACATATCTACATTTTATTTATGTTTTCTATTTTCTTAGTTTGTTTAAAGGTTTAAATGTTAATATTGGATAGGTTATTATTAAGGTTATAATTTTATATGGTTGATCTGTAGGAATCTGAGAAGAATTTTGATAATTTTAGGATTAATCTCGCATAGAAGCATTGGTATGTTAATTCTGGTTTTAATATTAATTTTGATCAGCTCCTGATAGACATCATAATCTTTTATTTTGTTTATTGGGCATTCCCAAAATATGTGTTCTAGTGTATCCATTTGCCCACATTCACAGTATGGGTTATCGCGAATGTTGATTTTATATAAATGTACTCCTGTCAGGCAATGATCACTCCTCATCCTAATAATGGTAGTAATATGCCGCCTATCTATGTATGGGATTGTGTCAAACCATGGTTTATTAGGAAAAAAATTTTGTATGTTGTTATACCACTTGCCTTTATATTGAAAAGAATTTAACCAATTATTTTGATGCATAGAACATATTTTATTTTTTAATAATGGCATGATATCCAAGTTACTTAATCGAATTTTAGCAGGAATATTTAATTCAGCCCCAATCTTTGCCAGTTTGTCAGCTATTTCATTTCCCTTGATATCATTATGTCCAGGAATCCAACATAATCTAATATCTTTCCCATATTTATTTAAATAGTATAGTTTCTTTTTTGCAAGACTCTGTAATCTTTTGTTGCAGTTATCATATTGTTATTAATGTTGTCTATAGCGCTCTTTGAGTCCGTAAATATTATAATATTGTAATCATTTTTAGGTTAAATATGATACAATGATATTTCAAATATTTCTATGGATCTAATATTTGTATCATGTAGGTTAAATATAATGTGAAAATATTATTTTCAAATTTAAATCTGGGGTGACGAAATACAGATATATTTTAGACATTTATTTATTAAGCAGTTGTTCTACTAGCTCGTGGTCTGTGTTCTTAAGCTGACAATGCAAATATGTGAACATAAAAACAGTAATATTGAAACTACGGGAGCAAAATGAAATGTTGAATTATGACGTCTTCCTTCTTTTGGAATAAAATTACATAAAACATGTTTTACTTCTTAGAATAATGTTTAAAAATGAAAATCAAAGTTATATACATTATGGTGCATTATTGCAATTAATTCATTTTTTTTTGGAAGTTGAGAAACTCTGCTGACAGTAAAAGTACTAAGCTTCAAAGCTGATGCAACTCTCTAAAACAGTGTTTTTAGTATACATAATTTTATTATCTGTTCTAAAATACTTTCTAAATATATTTAAATAATAATAGACCTATATACCTCTCTAATGGCTTCTAGTGATAATAATGGACCACTGTTCTTCTTTTCACTCTCAAAATATTCAATTAAATTTGCAATTAATTGCTTGCAATGGCTGGTCAAATGCGACGGCGTCGGCGTTTTTGTTTTAATATAATTCAATTAAAATATCCTACAGTTTGAATCAAAATAATCGAGAAACTAAAGTAACAGAATTTGGTGTGTTAGTTTATGTTTTAACCAACTTCACAACTATAAGCACAAATCTTCCATAACCTTCTATCTTACAACATGGGTTTGACACCTTTGGTACAGATCACACAATCTTTGTTTCACACTTTTTAAGACAAAGAGAAACCGTGTAGCCGGTAGCTGGTGTGGTAAATACATTTATGTTTTTTATTTCGCAACAGCGCTTTCCTACGAAACTTGACAGTAGCGAAAAAGCTAATATATACAAGTCAAGTTTGTACCAGTGGGTTATAATGTCATTCAATCTATTACGTGCTCGTCTAATTGTTTGAATTGTCCTTTAACAATTAATTTATGTTTAAAATATATTTGTAAAATTTTTGAGAAAAGTGATTGTAAAAATAATAAGCATAATTCAAGAAAAAGTAATACGTATAGATTTGATATTCAAATGAAAAAATAATTTTTGTAAAATTTATTTTTAAAAGATATTATTTATAACTATAATTCATAAATATTTAAGTTGCTTATTATTTCATAATATTTTCTACTTATAATAATTAGAGAAAAGTAAAATTTTGAAAAATAAATATTTATTTTAAATTGTTTAAACAAATTACTCCGTTAAATAGAAAATGCACAAATTGACTAAATGCATTTTTATGATCTATGCCACGTGATACCTCAAATTAAAAAAAAAACACCAATTTTCGCAAATGAGAACCGAATATATTGCGACTTTTATAAATTTGAATTTATGAACTCAATTTTTAAATTGTAAAAACGCTTTACTTTAAACACTTGAAATGTGGCGCATCATGGACAGCTCATTTTTAAAGGAATCATTTTAGGAATCATTTAAAGGCTCATTTTTTTTGTCCAAACTTGAACTCTTAATCTATCAAATATTTTTTTGAATCGGTTATTGTTTATAAGTAAAAAATGACGTTTAATATTTTGCATATTTTGTTTATTAGATATTGTTATCATCAAAGTTAGATAGTACCTGTATCAACGAATGTCACGGGAAAATCCTTAGTTCTCTGGTTTATAATATTTAATTTGAACATGCCACAAGAAAACAGTTCAGAACCTTTTTAAAAATCTTTAACTTCTGTGTTATATATATTTGAGTGCTTACGTACTTTAAATTTAATACTGTCATATGGTTTGGATTCAACATTTTGTGAAATAAGTTGTTTTGATTATTTTACTGAAACTGGAAAATGTTTCTATACTTTGAAATTTATCAAGACCTTTCTAACGAATACAATGCCGGACGAAAGACCGACGGCGCTTGCCATGTTGTCCATCAAAAAACTTTAGTTGAAGAAATTTCTGACTGTAACAAAAAAGTGATGAAAATATCCATCTCCGATAAAAATAGAAGGATTGAGTTTGAGTGTAAGGAGTAGTTTTTTGGTAATTAAAGTATGGTCCTAAAGTTTTGGGAAAAATTTCACCTGGTCTGATTGAGAAGCAAAATGCATTTAACAAAGAAGGCCATGGAATTGAAATGTCATCAGTTATTGACATTTAATAAACAAAGCAGAATATTTTGGTTTGTGCTCTGCAAAATGTCTTATAAAATTGATATTCGTCAAAGTGTTTATAGTATGGTTGGGCGAATGTCGAAACGAGATATTGTTAATATTTATCGAGATCAAAACATAAGCAAATCGACAATTTATCGCACAATCAGAGAATGTGAAGAAGGGATACCATGTGTTAACTTGCGTAAAAGTGGCCGACAGCGGATTTTGAACCATATAAGAGAGGCAAGACTGATTGAAGCAGCTAAGAACACAATTGGGGTCTCACAGCGAAAACTGGCCAGAAGATTTCATGTTGGAAAGAGTACAGTATATAGGACCCTATCGAGTAACAATATTATCTACCGGAAAAGAAGGAAAGCTCCAAAATACACAGAGGATCAATTAGAGAGAATTCCGAGATGTTGCCGCGCGTTAAGGCGATTCATGTTATTACGCGAGGATCACAAGGGACTGGTACGAAACTAACAACATTACCTTTTTACCGAAAGCAGAGAATCCCCCCAACCTACCTCAGGCTCGTCCAATTGAAGAGTTCTGGGCAATATTAAGTCGGAAATTCTATAATAGTGGATGGGAAGCACAAAATCAGGAACAGTTAAGACGCCGCATATATACAAAAATTAGAGAAATTGACGCCGAGGTCGTCCAAAGGATGATGCAACGTGTCAGGGGAATTATTAGGCAAATCGAAAATAATGGTCCCTTGTCTGTCATTTGAATTTTGATTTATAATAAGGATAGTTAAGTTAAATTGTTGAATAATTTAATAAAAATATAAGATTATTCTGGTCAGAGTTATACGCTTTTGAAATTTTTCCCAAAACTTTAGGACCATACGTTACCAGTAAATTAGTAAAGTAAATTTATTTTTTTGCATTCTCGAATCAGCGCACCCTGAACAACATTATCACCAACCGCCACTGCCATGTGGCAGCGAGTATCAGAATGAGCAGAGAATAATGGACAATAATATTGTTAATAATAATAATCATGATGGAGAAGAAAATATAATTAACACACACTTCCCTTTGTGCGGAAGCACGTGTGCTTCGATGATATGTAAAATTAACTCAGGTATTTAGCACAATGAAGGAAGCTATTTCTCCGCCAGTGGAATAAACAGAAATCAATGAAAACATGTTAATTAAACCCACCCAACTTACTTTGCTCCCTAATTGTACAAGACACATATTCATTAAAATAAACAAAACTCGCATTTTTTTGCGAGAGTAAACGTTATATATCAACTTTATTGACTAAGAAGAAATAGTTAATTTAAAACGCATTAAAGATAACGACAACAAAAATATGATTTTGATCTAAAAAAAAATTAAGTTACAATTGTCTTAAAATTAACAGAAATGAGTTTGTTTATCGATATAATTAAAGTATATTTTAACGAAATACAAAATTATAACATTAAATGACTAAAATCAATGAATTATGGATGAAATATTTAATTTTATTTATTGTTGCAAAATAATAAGCTAATATAAAACGGAAGCTAAATATCGGGTAACCCTTATACCTTTAATAAAAGCAAACTTATCAAATCGCATACATTACCACTTATGTACATACCACTGTCTAATCACTTCGAAGATTTGAGTAATAATTTAGCTGAAAACACCAATGTCTATTCTCTCTTTAATCCGTGACTCACCTCCTCTGGTAACGGGTGGAGTGGTCTTTTTGAAAAAATATTTGCAAAAGTGTAATTACAAATATGCTGTCAATTTAGTCTCTCGTTATCTTGACTATGCCTTATTGTTTTACCATTTATTTAACAATGTAGATACAGCATAATTCCTTGCGTTCTAGCAGTATCTGTCTGTTTTAACCAATATTTGGCCACACATTTGTCGAATATTGCAATAGTTAGAATTTTAAATGGTTAGCTTTGGTTCCTTTGTGGATTGTACCTAAACCTTAGACGCCTTACAATCACGCATCGTATAGTATAATCACACGTTCTGATGTTAAGATGAATCCGGGCGTGCTTTTGTTACTTTATCAAAAACATAAATTACTTATAAATTGTTCTTTAAATATTTTTGAATATTAATATACATTATAAATACTTTATAATTACAGAATGGTGACGTATTTGCTTACTGAATCCAATATTTTCTATATTAGCGATACTACAAACGATATATTTCCTTTTCCACTTGTCTTGGAACTTGTTAAGTTTTAATGAAATACTTGAAACATCTATTAAATGCCAGAAGGTTACAACTTTGTAGAAAAAAAAATATTTCACTTATTACTTTGTATTATCTAGCTATCCATAATCATGGACTACAGCCTACTATTCTAAGGAGATACAATCATACTGGCGGGGGCAGACTTACAATTAGAAAACGGGTGTGGCGAAGGAGGGGGTGGTGGGGACAAGAGTTGCCTAACGACGTACATCTTCAACCCGGTAGAAACGTGTACTGGCACACCTAGTCCAGAAAAGTCCCACTTGAAGACGCCAGACTCGTCGACGAAACTCAGTCCTCCCCAAGATGTCATCTCTTCGACAGATGTTGCACATATGCATCCCAATTTTCTTTATGGGAAAGTACTACCCGATGGAAAACCCAACTTTCTTACGGATTACGAGCTGAGCTTCAAAAACTGTAATTTTGGAGCGGGAGCTGATCATGCCAAGTGCTGCGTTGGAGGACATTTTGGGAGGTATGTATATAATTTTTACTATAATTAAACTAAATCATGTACAATTTTTACTAATTACCCATTAAACCATTACTAAATACCATTAAACACACTGTTGGACAAAAACATTAATCTAAACTATATTTTCCCCAAATGTTATGTCCTATAAACTCAATATCTAATTGCATAAACTTCATTTTATTTACTGCTGCTTGACATAATGATCTGGTGGTACATCCTTAAATTTACATAAATTCTTTATCCACGATGTTTTTGTTTTGGCTCGACCAGTTTGCCTTCGATTATAAGGAGTAATATTTGATGGCTAACTACTGTAGTAACTACCTTCAAGATCCAATAAATATAATAAATTAGTACGTAGTCGAGTAGTGTGCCAGGGTATGTTCTGTCACTTCTTCTCGTCAACCTTTATTATCAAGAAGTGTTCTAAAGTGCACCGGAAAACATCCATGAAGGCATTAAAGTACACAAGACTAATCAACAACACCGATGATAGCCGGGGGGGCTTTAACGACTCCTAGACATAGTAGCAGAGAAGAAGGCGAATCCTTTAATCTTAAAATTAACACAAGAAAAACAAAAGTAATGGTATTAAGCACACGTCCAAGTCTACAAGCTATCATTCAAATTTATAAAACCCCCATGGAAGATGACGTCTTCCAAATACCTTGATATACCCATACCGCTCAAATTGAATATGCAAGATCTGCATTCCTTAAAATGAAACACCTTTTGACTAATACAACTCTTTCACTGGATATTCATTCGTGAAAACATTTATATATTCTATTCTCTTGTATAGGACAGACGCATGGACAATAAGTGCTATGAGAGGAGGACTTGTCAGACCATGTCACAAACGAGGCAGTGTTTGTCACGAATGCTTGAAAAGATGTCCAAGCTAGTTTCATTCTTCTGTTGATTTCTGGAAGTAAGGAGCCAGATTTATGTATTACTTGTCCCAGGTATACATATCGTATACTGTCTATAAGTGCAGTGTTGTTTATTATTACATCTTGAACATCCACTAGCTCGTTGTACATGGTTTTTGTTTTTGTCAAGTTCATTTTTAGGTCAACTTCATTTCTAGCTGCATTTAGGTCGCTTATAAGTTCTTGTAGTTCTGCAGGATTATTAGCAATTAGAACGAGGTCGTCTGCTAATCTTAGTTGGCTGAGGTATTCCCCATCAATAGATATTCCTCTGTTCTGCCAGTTCATTTTGCTGAATATATTTTCTAGAGTTGCAGTGAAGAGCTTTGGTAATATTGCGTCTCCTTGTCGGACACCTCTGGTTGTGGGAAATTCTGGAGTGTTTTCATAATGTTTTACCTTAGCTTTTGATTGTCTGTGTATATTTGCTAAAGTTTCTGTAAAGTTAATGTACGGTTTGTCAATGCCTTAGTTGGTCAAAGCTTTTATTACTGCCTTGGGACATCTTCTTCTTCCTATGCCGTCCCCATTATCGGAGGTTGGTGACCACATTTCTAAAAGTTTCTCTGTCTTTTGCAACGTAGAATAATTCGTCTACAGTCATGTTTATCCAGTCTCGAATATTTCGCAGCTTTGGGATATATAGAATTGAAAGCCTTCTCGAAATCTATGAAGGTTCATGCTAGCGGTATTTCATATTCTTTAGCTCTACTCATTAGTTTTCGAAGTGTATGAATATGATCTATGGTACTGAATCCACTTCTGAAGCCACCTTGTCCTCTCGGCTGAGCAGCATCTAATGCGTTTGTTAATCTGTTGTTGAAGATTTTTGTGAATATCCTGTATACGATTGGCAGAAGACTTATAGGTCTGCAGGTGTTGATATCCTCTTTGCTACCTTGCTTATGAATGAGAATTATGTTTGCTGCATTCCAGTGGTCTGGTATGCATCTCGATCTTAGACAGTTCGTAAATATGCCTGCTAAGATTTTCCAGGTTTTATTGAAAACCATATATCCATAGTTAATTACAACTTTCCTTTAGTACTTTTTTATAACTTACAAATCCACATATTAAACAATTAAACCCTTAGTCTTCAATGACAGTTAACGCAGCATCATACACGTATATTCCATCTAATTTTCAAGCACCAAATGTTTATTTAAGACATATAGAGCCTTACTAATATTTCAATTTTCCCTGGATTCATTTGATGGGTTTATTGATGTCTGCCTATTTTTTATTCAAATAATTTTTTAAAGTCATCCCATCTATACCTTGTTTTATAGTACAAGATTCCACTGCAGGATCACTACGTTCATAACGCAGTTCATCAAACTTACATTTTTACATACATTTAAAATTAGGATAATGCATTGATAATAGGTTGTCAGTCAAAAAGTGGCCTCAAGTATTTTTAATTCAATAAAAAGTAATTAGTTTTTGACAAATATTTTATTTCGTTCATTTATTTTTTAAATAAAATATGCCCATGACGTATATGCATGTTTTTTATATCAAATTAAAGCTACTTTTTTTCTTGATGATATAAGGTTGCCTGAGAAAAATGGTCGAAAATTAGGGCTGCCTGCTGTTAAAAACGCGAGGTATCAAAGATAAGCAAACTTATATCATCATATTAAGAAAAAAATTAGCTTTAATTTACGTATTTATCTTTCTATTGTTACAAACAAGTATTAATAACATAATTTTTACATATTCATTTACCACATTGTTGGCTAGGGTCACATTAAGACTCATACTTTAAGTTACATTGACTGCTTTGCTCATACATCCTTCCTAAAAATGTCATTTTAATCAGTTGCTTTCGGGGACCTATATAGACATCTTGTCTCGGGTTAGCAATCCCTGGGAGTCTTGCGTTGCCATGAACTAAATCTGTTTACTCAGACGTCATATCTTAATATGTTTTACAATATCTGGTTCCTGGTATATTCTATACAGTTCGAAGTTGTATCCTCTTCTCTACGCTCCATTGTCATTCACTGCTCCATAAATTCGCCTTAGTACTTTTCTTTCGAAACATCCAAACATGTTTTCATTATTTTTTGTTAGAGTCCAGGTCTCAGAACCATATGTTAGGTCTGGGCGTATTATTGTTTGTAGATTTTTATTTTTGTATTTCTCGATATAATTGTGGATTTAAGGAGGAGATTGAGCCCAAAATAGCATCTGTTTGGGATAATTCTTAAGTCTATGCTTCTGAGACCAAATCGTCATATCGACGATTAAAGGTTTTAAAGTAAAAAGTATACAAAATCAATTTTTGAGTGAATTCTCTGATCAATTTGATAAGAGTGGTTCTGAATGTGACAGAATTTTTGTTATTTGGCTTGTAGGTAACAAGATATCGACATTCAACAAACACATTTAAATTTCAAAACCCATCCTTTTAACCTTTCGACTTCCAGGTCAGAAACCGTTTCAAAGTAGAATTTTTAAAAATCAGAAAAGTATTGATAAGTAAAAAGTTTATTTTGTTTTTTCAGGGATCTGAGTTTCGGTCATTTATACACCATCAGTAAGAGCGATCGGATAGAAGAGCGCACTTATGATGAACCTTATACAGGAGATTTGCCAAGGAGGTCCTGGCTATGTTGTCCTGGATCTCAACCGCATGTTGGTGATGGCGATCAGCCACCATTATTGGACACGGCAACGACATCATCTAAAACTCCATCCACTCCCTTGGCTGAAGCCATCACAAAACCTCCGGGATATAATGTTTGTTCAGGAACTTGTGTATGTATACTTACTAATACATATATGTTTTTTTTGCAATTTAAAGTTTTAACTGCTTTTTTATTATAAAAAATTTCGGAATACAATATTTAAAGATTAATTAATGATTTATTAGTTACAAATTACGTACAAATAATTTTGTATCATAGCACCTGCTACTATTTATTTATAATCTCTTATTTCTCTTGCACCATTCTTCAAATCTTCTACCTTCATACTTTTTAAGTATTTTTTAACATTGTTACTCTAATGTGTCCTGAGCTTTGATCATATATTATTTAAGGGTGCCAAAGACAGCGGATACGTTGTCTCTTTCCTTGTTTTAATTCGATTTTATCTGAGCTAAATCCTTTTCATGCAATTTTGTGTTTTGTTGTTTTTTAACGTGACTGTTACTAATTGAATTAACATTTTTAGTATTCTTAATTCTTCCATAGTATGTAACTTGTATGTATGTAATTGCAAGGCAAAACCGACTTTGATAAAGACGTTATTAGAGACATACAATTCTTAGAAGGCACATATTAAAGCATAAATCTGAATTTGGTTTCGAAAAATTAGTTTACGGATTTATTATCAGATGTCGCTATTTGCGTCCATACGAAGCCCTGTTAGAGTTGCTTCTCAAGACAGGAAAGATTTATTTTCACGTTCAGAGCGTCTGTGAAT
Source organism: Diabrotica undecimpunctata (assembly GCF_040954645.1). Lineage (NCBI taxonomy): Eukaryota > Metazoa > Arthropoda > Insecta > Coleoptera > Chrysomelidae > Diabrotica > Diabrotica undecimpunctata. The sequence continues at coordinate 93,959,352 of NC_092808.1, read as the reverse complement.
AGCCGTTCTGAGGATTCCTTTTAGGGTGAAATACGTATAAGCGGATATACAGACGCACTATACGTGAAATAAAATCTTAACTGTCTTTTTCCTTTTATTCCGGTATACTCTTTATGAGTACTAGAAACCAATTCGCAAAGGATTTTTGCTTAGTTGAGGAGATATGTTGTGGAATGCAATTTTAGATTCCCCATGTCTCTAATAACATCTTTATCAACGTCTGTTTTGCTTTGCAATTCTTAGAAGACACAGATTAAAGCATAAATCTGAATTTGGTTTCGAAAAATTAATTTACGGATTTAAAACAGATTTAACTGGCTGGACATAATATTTAAATCTTACAAATAGAAACGTCCATTACAAAATAATACCTTTTTACATCTTTATAGAAAGTTAAATATACATTTCTCTGTATGAAAATAAAATCAACATGTCTTTTGTAACCATCGAACGACCCATCAGAAAAGGTGGGTGCCATTGTGTAAAAATATAACTACCTCAGAAAGTTAGGAGCCAATGTAGAACAATAAAACTTACAATTTTCTTTAGGAGCCAATTGTTAGGCCTCATCTAGCTCAGTTTCTTAGGTGTGAGAACGTCTTATCTTAGATGTAAATCTGAAAAATGAGTTTGGCTAGGGCAAATAAATCAAGATATTAACTCATCATATTTATTATACTCGTACATAAAAAAATATGAAACTGAAATTTTAATATTAAATTAATATCAAAGCAAATCTTGGCTACAGCTTTACAAAAAAGATTTTTAAATGATACTTATGGCTTCTGATCTCTTCAAGTAGATAGATAGGATTGCAGCATGTAGTTGTTGGTTGCTAGTTCCAGTTGTTGATATTGGTATTCAACTCCAGGGGTATGTTGAGTTCCCATAGCAGCGGCCACCTACTGCAGTATGTTATTCTCAGTGATCGACCATGTAGTTCAGGAAGTTCTCACGCAAAAAGGTGGACAAAAATTGATTAGGTCAAAAAAAATAAATTAATAAATCTTGAGTTAGCGACTGCATATGTTTTAAAATATTTCCTTGCCATATGAAGATTGAAAATAGTTAGAATAGTAACTAGCAAATAGCAAATTGGTAAGGATAAAATGAATATAAGTATTATTAAATGAATTAGTTAAATTATATTAAAGGTACTAACATCATATGGGACGAATAATTATAAGGTTAAAAGAAACATGTGCGGAGGAGATGTATGTATGTATAAAAAATGAAATTCTAAAAAGACAGATATAGAAAAATTGATTAACTAGAAATGTACTCACTCCAGAATAGATTTAACAATATAAATGAATTTTCAACTGAAAATCCAGCTTAAATAAGCTAAATACATCGCAAAAACCAATCTCACTTTCTATTGAATTATTCCTACTTCTGTACTGAAGTGACATGATAGAGCAGAGTTGCCAACAGATATACTTTGTTTATTGAAGTGATACGTAGAAATTTATATATGTTCTATCTCATAGAACATAATGGGGTCTGAATAAATGAATTAGAATATTTAGTGAAAATTAAAATTGAAATTTAGATTATGACATAATATTGAGTAAATAGAAAGTTGAATGAAGAGTTGAGCGCCAACTATTTTTAAATTTAAAATAGTACAATAAATGAGACAAGTTAATAAATGAATAAAATCGAAAGAAATTGAAATAAAATAATTATTTAAAGAAAAATAACAAACAAGCGACGGTTATAATGTTACACTTTTATTAAATATATTTTTGTAAAATTTTGTTCACAGCTTTGTGGAGGCACTTTAAATCCAGTGGCGTAGTAATATTTGCAATAAAAAATCTCTAATAAAAATTTCCCATTACGATTACGATACAGTATTGTAGTAGTCCTTAAAAGTAAAAATAAACTATTTTCCATTTTGCCCAGAAGTAGATATTTTATTAAATGAATGAATGGAAAAGAAAAGTATTGTTGAAGTTTGTAAAATATTTAATTCATAGCTGATCGCTTTCGGCTTTAAAGTCATCCTCAGAGCTATGATCAAATTTATAAAGTACTGCTACTAAAGAGGTATCCCATGGGTAGAAAATATAATATTTTTTCTTTAAAAGTTAAAGTTAAGCACTTAGCATTAGACTCCACAAAAAACATATTAAAAAAAATTGTTTGTGATATGGGTATAAGTATCCGACCAGCTGGATGGAGTTGAAGTGGCAGACAGAAACTGTCTGCCGCTTCAATTTGTGTTTCTAATCTAACTACATTTACCCTTGATCTGTCGTTGTATGATAAGATGTAAAAGTTAGTATTTCAGGATATCTCGTAATGTGATCAAAGTATTCCAGCTTTTATATTTTATTCATATTTTATCCATATTCATTTTATTCATTTATAATTATTAAACTTAATATGCAACCTAATTATAAACCAAATGTTTTATATCTAATGCTCATATTTAGTATGGTGTCTAAAAGAACAACCCTAATATGTTTTGAGTGGAACATGGTTAGTTATTTATTTACATTTACAACCCGAACAGAAATAGTATTTACTTCTAGCTTTAAACAAACGTTAGGTCCTATTTAACCGATTCAGGAAAACAGCGTTGTTTCCCACGTGGGAATCCATTAATTTAGCCAGCAACCCCACAAACCCGTAATGGCCACTGTAAATTTAGAGAAGCATCGTGATGTGCATAATAGCAGAGCCGGCTCTTGATCCTCTCTCCGAAGTATAAGTCTATACTTCACAAATCATTTTAAATTGACCGCAGAGTTTATAGACGATAGAAGCTTTAACCAACAGGATCACAGCAAAATTGATTGCAGACAAGATTAAATTTAATTATGGAGGTCATTTTGTTAGATTTAGAAGAGCATCGGAGTTATGAACCAAATGTTTGGGAATTTAAGAAAATAGAAATTTATGCAGAAGGGGCAGTTAGATGGTTTATACTGTTAGTTATCCTATTATTTGTCCCTGCCAACTAGTGCTGAATTTTCCTTACAGCATATATCCCAGTATTTACAAAAGTATTTATATTGTTGCGTGGCACAAAGAAGTATCTGAAAAAATACAAATTTCTAAAAATTAGTTGGGTTTATGAGAAATCAACTACAGCTTAGTTTGATAATGAAGCTAAGGCAACATCTTGCTAATACTGATGAAAACCTTTGGTACTGTACATCGTAACAGATGCGTAGTGATTATGAATGAGGTTGCTGTTCTTCCATAAATCCACGCTGTCTCTTCATCTATTCATATTGAAGAAGTTCGTGTTTACTAATTTCTCGACTATATCTGTTCATCGGGTTAGTGATCGCTCCCTACTTCTTTTTCACTCCATTTTTCCTTGGACTAATAGTCTCTCCATATTATCGGCACGTGATATGTTATGACTACTATGTCCGAAGAATATATTTTTGAAAATACGAAACCGGAAACGTGTTATGGATGGTTGACCTCCGTAAGAACACATGTGTAGTCTATCAGTAGGAGAAGTTATTTTTATGACAGTAAAAAATGTTGATAGTTTATGACAGTAATAAATAAAGTTCTCGGGAAGAACTGCGTTGAGAATTTAAAACTCGACGTTCCGCCACCACCCACTTTGGAGCCATTATCAAGAAGGATATGGTTACGTTCGAGTTCGGGGTCTCAATCTGCCTCCTCTCTTCACTCGTGGCGTACCAGTATCTTGTTCTCCAGAAATACGAGAACCGTCAAACGACACTGAGGTCTCAATCTGCCTACTCCTCAGTGTCGAGTGACGACTGGTCTTATCCTGTGTAGCTGTACGGTCTGAGCGGGATCGGTTGGCAAGGAGGGTCGCTGAAGCAGCGGTCGTAATGTTGGCAGTCTTTTATCGTCATCGAGCGTGTTTAAGATGTTAGGGCATTTTTTAATTTCGATGGCTTCACGGATAATTCTCGATTTTAAGGAGCGGATAGGAGCGATGGTGTTTGCTTTTTCGAAATCTATTCTGTGATCTGTCTGAATATGATGTTGGGCTAGGGCTGAAGTAGTATCGGAATGTTTTACAGATATAAAATGTTCGTAAACACGGTTATAGATTCGTCGGTGTGTTTGTCCTTTGTATGTACGAGAGCAACTCGAACAAGGTATCTTGTAGACACCATGGTCATTGGAAATTTGGTCTTTTACGGATCTGACGAGATTTTACAACTTGGAGTGAGTAGTGAAGATGGTTTTGATGTTAAGAGAGTTGAAAGGTCTACTGATCTTGTCAGTGACACCTTTGAGAAAAGGTAGAAAGATTTTGGGTTGATCGGGCGCAAGATTTCTTTTTTGAATTAAATGGGGTTTAGATGTTGTTGAATGCTCCTATTGATTTGAGTTTTATGATATCCGTTTTGTAAGAGTGTTTGCCTTATTGAACTGATTTCGAATAATCTGTGATTGGCGTCGCTAAGTCTTATGGAACGGGAAACAAGAGTGTTGATAACTGAATTGAATTGGGCGGGGTGATGATGTAACTGGGCATTGGGATAACGGTTTGTATGGGTGGGTACATGGAATAGGAAAAACTGTAAAGTTTGTGCTTCTGAATAAGAACATCAAGGAACGACAAAGACGCTTCAGACTCAACTTCCATCGTGAATTGATTACTGGAATCTAATGTGTCTTTACCATGAGGCCAAATGAAAAAGGTGTCATCAAATTACCGTAACCAACAGGTAGGTTTGAGATTTGCTGAGGACAGGGATGTTGTTTCGAAATGTTCCATGTAGATATCAGCTATTACGCGAGAGGGGAACCCGACTGGGACACCTTTGATTATATATATATATATATATATATATATATATATATATATATATATATATATATATATATATATATATAATATATATAATATTTATTTACGTAATGATAATTAAATACTTATTTCAAGTATAAAAGGTAGGGTGGGTTAAAATAATCAGTCACTAGGTTTGTTGATGTCGGTAATGTCTTTAAAATCACGGTTACTTGGTTTAAATTTCTTCTTATTAATAAAACAAAACATAAAAACAACACTGCTTTTAATTTCCACCGAAATTCTGTGGAAATTAGAAAACAGTGTTTTTATATTTTGTTTTACCGACTAACTCTTGTAAATTATTAACTTTCAGATCCGCCAGAGGAAAGGGTTCGAAATTAATTGGTTTTAGTTTAATATCCATATCGTATTTCCAGATTCTTAAGATTCACTTACGTAAATCAATTATTGAACATCTTTTCTCTTCGTCCAAACTGATTTTATAAAGTAATTGAAAGTGATCCTTTTTGGTAATTTTAATTCATTTAAATTGGATCTATCGAACAACTGAAGTCGCTTATGATGTACAAATTTCTCTGTAAAATTTGACAAAAATGTTTTTACAGATTTTATAAAATTTATCCCACGTATCACTTCAATTTAGGTGGTTTTTATTTCTTGCCAGATTTAATTATTGGTGCAATGGGATCTGATCTATGTAGGTATCTCCAGGTTCCATTAATTTGTAGTAAATTTTCTTTATACTTCGACAATCTTTTATTGCGTATATTGCGAAACAATGCGTAGTAAGTACACATAAAAATGTTTATGTTTTGTCCTGAATATTTCATTATACAAATTTAAAATTTCTACTTCGCTAGGACAAAGAAAATAACATATATCGTGTAGGTATCCTATTTTTTGACTCCCTTACGTAAATCAATTTTTGAATATCTTTCGTTTTTGGTACTCTTTTTTCAAAATAATTGAAAGTGGTCCTTTTGGGTAACTTTAATCAATCAATTTAATTGGATCCATGGAATAACTGTCTTTGTATAAGAAAATTTCTGTAGGTAAGTCGAAAACATTCATTGTTAATGCATCATTTGTTTATTTTCAAACAACTTGTAAGTTTAAATTTCAATCGATCCACTCACCAAGTGTCCATTCATCTCCCATCCTTAAGAGAAATATTAGAATTTAACTGACCTGAATTTCTCTTTTTATAAGCGATAATTCTTGATTATTGTAGCTTTATCTAATGTATTGAGATACACTTAACTGCATAATTGATTAAGGGGCCTTACACAATTACCTATATCAGCTCAAAATAACTCTTTACAGCAGTTAATTAGGAAGTTAGAATGGTAATGATGATTTCCAACCTCCGTAATAGAGATGTTACTTAAATAAGAAGAAGAAGATTTAAACCTCATTCAATTATTACTCCTAGGTGCATATTGGAAGAAGAATAAGAAAAAGGTAGAATATTGTGAAGCTCTCGCTTTGGTCATTATCATCAAACGAATAAATTTATTCTTTCTCATCTACTCTTTAACTTATCGTGGAAAAATGTCTCATTGTTAACAAATTAAATGCTGCTAGATAGTACGGTATCTAATTCGTGTATTATTTGAAATTACAAATTAATTAAGTACAAACCTGTTAAAATGGTAACTAAAGACTTCCATCCTACTGATTTCAGTGAAAGTTGTGCTACCGGATCACTCTGGAAATGTTCCTTTAAAAGTACAATCTCTCTCCATCTTTATTTGACATGATTAACGCGGCAGAAGCATGATGTGGAACTCTCTCAAACGACCATTGAAATTCAAGTTTTGTGGGTCTCTGGGTCTCTAAAAGCAGGGTGTTGAGGTCAACCTTTTGACACAAACATTCATTGCACGGCAAAGATTGCGGTCCTTCCATTTAAGTTACCCCTATTATATAAAATTAATTTAAACAGTTTTATTGGTATAAAAGTTTAGAGCCATAAATGTATCAGAGAAAAACAGATAGGTGTCTCGTTGAAAATTATAAAATAAATTCGCGGTTTAGATTTTGAGATTGGAGGCTGTTTTAAAAATAATTTCTTTACTCCTATATTACAGCGGCAATAATTTTTATTAATATCACACATTATATCCTATTCATTCATACTAGCAATATTCTCTTGTTCGAAAAAACGACATGATTTTCTCCCAATAAGGATATCCAATTCTATTTATACAGAGATAGGCTATTGATTAATGTTAAAAAAATAGAGCTAAAAGGAACAACTTTAGAGGGGTTTTATTTAAAATGATGAATTTGTCCCTATGCACTAGGGTGCATTTGTACTTTTGTTTTTCGTACATATACATCCACAGAAAAGTTGGTGAGAATCAAATTTCCTATCGAAATGTCACCTTTTAAAGTAAAGACTAATTTTTTTGTCAAAAATATATTCAAAAAATGAAGCAAAAAAGCCAGGAACACATGCTTTTTTGCTACATGGGAGTATAGGTATAGCCATTGCTTAAAAAAAACTTTTATCCCTCCTCTTCCAAAATAACGTACGGTAGAAGTCTTTAGAAAAAGAATTTACAATATTCCAGATACGATTTTTCAAAGTTCGCTACTCACATCACTTTTTGGCAATTTTTCCTATTTTTTCGCAAACATGGTCTATAACTTTTTTCTACGCAGTTTTAGATATATGCAGCGGTACATTTAATAGACAAAAAAATAAATTACCTTTAAAATTGTCGATTGTAGAAGGTTCTAGCACTAATTTTAAGCAAGATAAGTTTTTTTTGAAGTGAATACTTCTTAGCCCTCGGTATGATGTTTTGCACGGGCTCGAAATCCTATGTGACTGGAAAAATCGAGACAAGCGTAGTAACCTTACGGTATACCGTAATATCCATAATATACATATATATATATATATATATATATATATATATATATATATATATATATATACACTTTAACACATATAAACTTTAATAATAATTTTATATATTTTTTATATATTATAATATATTTTTTTATAACAACTCGAGAACGACAGAATCGATTTGGTTAATTCTTATTTTAAAATATTTGTACGAAATAAATTAAAATAAATTAAATAAAATTAAATAAAATTAAACAGTATTAAACAATATTAAATCAAATTAAATACAATTAAATAAATTAAACAAAATTAAACAAAATTAATAAAAATTATTAAAAATTATACAAAATTATACAAAATTATAAAACATTAAAAAAATTATAAAAAATATAAAAAAGTCTAATAAAATATAAAAAATTAAGTATAAAAAATATGAAAAATTATAAAAAATTGTAAAAATTAAATAAAACTAAATAAAATTCAATAAAACTAAATAAAATTAAATAAATTAAAATAAAATTAAATAAAATTAAATAAAAGTAAATAAAATTAATTAAAATAAATAAAATGAAATAAAATTAAATAAAATTAAATAAAATTAAATACAATTAAATACAATTAAACAAAACTAAATAAAATACGGTTAAAAAAAGTACGGTCATTTTTAAACTTTTTTTCTAGTACATTTAGGTATATACATTACTGAATAAAAAAGAAAGCTTATTTTCTGTACTTTAAAATAGTCTATAGTAAAATATTCTAAGACTAACTGTAACCAAGATATGGTCAAATCGTGATGCTTACAACGCACTAAAAAAATACATAATAAAACTTGTTGCATCCATTTGGAGAGAAGGAAAACTCCCAGACAGTTGGAATGTAGGTATTATAATACCTATTCACAAGAAAGGGAATCCACTAATATGTAACTATCGAGGCATTACCCTCATAAATACAGCGTACATAGTACTGGCTTATATACTTTATGATCGTTTACTAGTATATACTGAGGAAAAAATAGGCAAATACCAATGTGGATTCCGAAAAGATAGGTCAACAATTGATCAGATTTTCCTTCTCAGACAAACCTTAGAAAAGACATATATATATATATATATATATATATATATATATATATATATATATATATATATTCAGAGATTCTACGGTATTCACTGCCTTCCCTCGCTCAACCGTTTCCATCTCTCCCTGTTGTCTCTCTCTCTGAGAGACATCGATGGGTATCGATAAGGTATCGATTTCATATTCATATGTCTTTTCTCTCGGATAGAGACACAGAGAAAAGACATATGAATATGAAATCGATACTCACCATCTCTTCATAGATTTTAAAAGCGCTCATGACAGTGTAGACAGAAGCGCACTTTATAATGCTATGGCAGAACTAGATATTCCGTCGCATCTAATAACATTGGTAAAGGCAACTCTTTCGATAGTTGAGTTTAAAATCAAGGTACAAAATAGAGTATCAAGGTCTTTTCAAACACATACTGGATTACGCCAGGGAGACAGTCTATCGTGTCTATTGTTTAACATCGAGCTAGAAAGAGCCATAGAGAAATCGGGCATAACAACCAGAGGTACGATCATCAATAGAAGTGTACAGATATTGGCCTACGCAGATGACATTGACATAGTAACACGGACAAAAAGAGGCCTGATACAGGCTTTTGAAACATTAGAAAAAGCCGCGAAGACAATGAGACTGCAGGTCAACGTATCCAAAACAAAATACATGAAGGTCACGAACAGCACACAAATAGCGGCACCACAAGATCTGGTGACAGAAGCACACACATTCGAAGGGGTCTCGGAGTTTACATATCTTGGTACACAACTAAATAACAGCAACCTAGTAAGCGTAGAAATTAAGAGAAGAATATACCTGGCGAACAGAGCTTACTTTGGACTAAAGCAGCTCTTAACATCGCACATAATTAGCAGAAAAACCAAGATACTTATATATGAAAATCTTATTAAACCTGCCCTGACATACGCGTCAGAGACATGAACTATGGTAAAAAGCGATGAAGAACTGTTAGGCCGCTTTGAAAGAAGAATACTTAGGCACATATTCGGAGGAGTACAAGAAAGCGGGATATGGCGCAGGCACTACAATTTTGAGTTGTATCAATGCTATGAAAAATGCAACATCGTCCGGTCTATTAAAATTAATAGACTAAGGTGGCTAGGACACCTTGAAAGAATGAACACTGGAGACCCCCAAAGACAGATATTATATCAAGAGCCAGTAGGAACCAGGAAAAGAGACCGGCCAAGATCTAGATTTAAAACTCAATTGAGGAATCTAGGGCTCAGAAATTGGAAAGCCAGGGCGAAACATAGGGGGGAATGGAAACTAATTCTTGAACAGGCCAAGACCCACACAGGGTTGTAGAGCCAAAGATGATGATGATATCAATTTTGCGACCCCAAAAAGATGCAAGAAAGTTTAATATTCCTACTTCCGGGCTTTCCCATAAAACTCCCCCTCGTATAGGGGGAACGGAAAACATCAATTTACCAAGAATCTGTAAGCCCTAGAAAAAAATGTTTTAAACAAGAAATGAAGCTGAGATAATGTTAATAAAAAATGTTTAGCACTTTTTTTGTATAATAAACCGTTTGTTCAGAAACAACGCTTGAAGAGACAGGCGATTTTAAATGTGTTACGCGTGCGAAATAAATTTTTAAAATAAAATTGTATTAATTCGACGGTAAAAATTCGATAGCTTTAAATTAGAGCGCCCTATCGACAAACCTTAAAATGGGTTCTAAAGGCGAACAGTGCAGCTTTTGTATGCAATTTTTGCTTTCTACCGTAAATATCAAAAATCATTAAAAGTAGAAAACCTTGAAGAACCGTAATTTGCTTAAAAATTAGTCGTAGAGCCTTCTACGGCAGACCATTTTAAAGGTAATTTTTTTTCTTTTCATTTAAAGTACCATTGCTTCTAGCTAAAGCTGCGTAGAAAAAAGTTATAGAACAAAGTTTGCGAAAAAATAGAGGAAATGACTTTAAAAAGACAACACCCAATCATGACAGTAAAGTTCGATCGTTAGCAAATCGGTTGTACATTATGAGGAAAAACGAGGTAAAAACTCATATACTATCCTGACATGGTCGGTACTTGTTCTTACATTTAGTTTACTTTCAATATTAACATCAAATTTTAGATTTTATATATTATATTTTATATGTACATGATCCTAAAACATAAATGATGTATCCTCGATATGTTATTGACTATTGTACTAGTTTTTTATTCATTTATTTTTTTAATATTGCTTGCTTGATTTTTCTCTTTTTACCATATGTTTCTTTCAGGACCCTACATAAATAGGTTTGGTTTTAGATAAAATAGATCTTAGTGTGTTTGTTGTTTTAAATTTTGTTAAAAAAAATCGGTTGCCTGTAAAGTCGGTTTTACGGGCGAAGATTTTACGTGACAACGTCTTTTTCTCGGTAGAATATTTATTGATATGAATATTATTAAATTGCACAATAGGAACAAGGAATTGAATGAAAATAAGAACTGCACAAATTTTAACTATAGAAATATATTTTGTTTACTAAAACATTGTACATGTAAACTTAAACTTAATTTAATAATTTACTTAACACTATCAACATTTGTCAATAGTATGACATAACCTATAAACTCAGTTTCTCAACTTTTGTGTCAATCTAACAATTAATCAATCAATCATAGTTTACGATAATGAAATATTAGTGTACAATTATTTACCTTTATTGTTGTAGTTGTTGTAAATGACGAATCTAAGCACTCCACATTTTCACTACAGACACAGCTGACGATACTTTAACCACACGTGTGAACTTGTATTATGACGCTTTCTCGGTTTTCCAACGCCAAGAACGCTCGAGAAAGACAGAGACACAAGCACGCACCGATTCAACGCGCCTAATTCTCTAGTGCTGCGCGCGCAGCGGACCGATCATGTTTGAGTGGGAGAGAGACGCAAGGCATTCGCCGGTCCGGCGGGCCTCTCTCTCGTTCGGTGACTCATCGTAACAGACGTGAGCGGGCGTTACACTTTTTCATGAGTGACTCCGAGCCACAACCTAATTTAAGACGTTGTCACGTCAAAATAATTTATCTATCCTTTTAAGATCTGATAATTTTTTTATATGTGGCATTAATATTTTTCAATATTAAAAGAAGAAATCAATAAAAATAAAATACCACAATTAGCAAATTAATAACATATCGAGGATACATCATTTTTATGTCTTAAAATCACATACATATAAAATTAGAGTTTGATGTTTGGAAAAAATCGATATATAAATATTCGAATATAATTCGAATGCCCTTATGTCCAATTTCTCGATCGACGCTGTGAAATAATTTCTGATGTCGTTGAGTAAATGGTTTATTAAGTACACTTGACGGAATTTTAAACAATGACTTCTTTATGATTTGAATATTCTAATTAGACTAGGCGCTCAAAAGCGCTTAACCCCAATTTATAATCTCACAAATAAAGCAACAACTCATCAAAAAGTCAATTGCCCTGCACCTTGTAATTTGCACCTTTACACATAGACGCTTAGATAAGTCCTAACTAGAAAGTAATTGCAATCAAATTTAGCAATTTATCAAATTCTACCGGAAGGTGAATATCCTCGTAATTAAAGTATATTATAAATTCTATTTTACCTGTTTGCAGGGAAATTAGAAAGTTAAGATTAATGTGAGATTACAAATTAAGATCTCCTTTACTTTTATGTTGTTTTTTTATAGTTTATAAATTTCTTTATGTCTAATTGACAAATGACAAAAAACTTTTTAAAAATTATTTCCGTTCATCCTCTATCCTATAATGACTTTATTATTACCTTTAGATATACAGATTTAATGAGATGGTTTTTGGCCTATTTCACTGCTACCTTTTCATATCTATAGTGTTCCTTTAATCTTTGACTAGATTTCCTAGGCTGACCCTGTGACGTGTCAAAATGACAGATAATATATTTATCTAAATTTCGTTATTCTATTAAATCTGTACATACACACTGTACATACGTTTTAATTTTTATAAATATATTCGAAAATAGCTTACGAAGCATTCAATTTGACTTATTTTAGGCCGAGAATAAAAACCGTATTTAAGCATATTCCTTACCGAAATAATATCCTTTTATAATTCTTTAGAAGTTCTATAAAAGCTGTACTTAAAATAGTCTGTGTGATATGATCATCTAAAACAACCATCAAACATAATAAACTCATTGAATATGGAAATAAATGCATGAAAAAAATTGCCTGCAAGTATCGAAAGATAATATTTGTAAAGAAGCGTTGTCCCGTTATGAATTATTATCTTAACAAAAGTTAGACCATACAAGTCAACAGTACTTTGTCATTCGAATATTCCTCCTATAAATAGGACAACTCCGGCAATCATTTTTAATCTTCCGTTAGATTTTTAGTTAAAAAGATCTGTTCCTGTTCATTACAGAAGCTGTAATTTGTTATTTGTGTTACCACCTTTGTTAGTTGAATTACCCAATTTATTTTGGGTTCAAGATTTGACTGTTATGCAAGCCAAACTATAGCACACTAATATCCAACCTTCATCATAAGAAAGTTGACTACACAGCCAGGTCAGCCTACTGTCAATTTATTTTATAGTTGAATCGGATAGCCCAAGATCCTATTGCAGGATTACTACGTTCATAACGTAGTTAATCAAACTGACATTTTTACATACACTTAAAATTAGGAGAACACATTTTACAAATATTTCAAGACAATATTTTATTTCCTTGATTTATTTTTTAAATAAAACACGCTGCTTATGACGTACATGCATGTTTTTTATATCAAATTAAAGCTATTTTATTTCTTAATATGATAATAAAAGTTTACCTGAGAAAAAATGGCCGAACATTCGAATTTCCAGCTGTTAAACTGTTAAAAATGCGAGGTATCAAAAGATAAAATAAAAGACAGCTAGGTTTGAAGTGTCAGTTGTGTGAGTTTTTAAAGCATGTGTCTATATATATATATATATATATATATATATATATATATATATATATATATATATATATATAATAATAATATGCATATTATCATTTGTCAAACCAGTGTCGTTGCGCTTTAGCTCTATTTTACTTTATCTTTGATAAAGTCCAAATAAACTTAGGCAACCTTATAATCATCATATTAAGAAAAAAATTAGCTTTAATAAAATATTTGTCAAAATCTAATAATTTTAATTAGATTTTGACAAATAATTACTACTAATTACTATTAATTGAATTAAAAATATTTGCGGTTACTGTTTGGCTGGCAAACTATTATCAGTGTTTTCTCCTAATTTTACATATATGTAAAAATGTGAGTTTGATGAACTACATTATAAACGTAGTGATCCTGCAGTGGGATATATTTTTTCTGTATATTTATATGTGTATTTGGTGATATTTACTATTTTAATAAATACCACAGTTAATCCTACAAGGGAAGATCGAAGGTAGGAGAGGAGCCGGCCGCAAACAATTATCCTGGTTAAGGAATATTAAAGAATGGACAGGAATACACAATACAGGCGAGCTGTGTCACGCCGCCAAGAACAGAATTCTAGTAATGAGATAGTCGCCTACGCACTTTGGTGTATGGCATGTTAAGAAGAAGAAGAAGACTATTTTAATATTTTTGAATATACATAGGTGATATAGTGAATTTTACCTTTTTTCTTTTAATGATATTTGCATTTTTTCTCTTTGTATGTATATCCCATGTCCATTATTTGTTGCTTAATATCTATTTTTCCTTACGTTTCTCACCTCTAAGAACGACCCCGTCCATAATCTACCCAGACTGAGCAATGGTTCCATCGAGCCTGTTGTGTACCGGCGTTCCAAGATTAATTATTCGTGATCTAAATCACTAGGTATAGTACAACCCTTTTTAAAAGGTTTAATACTTCAAGACTGAACCTTCCATGTAACTCTTTGCCAGTAGCTTGTTCTACCGTACATTTGTGCGAATGTTCTGTAATCAACTGTTTCCCTTCTCTTCGTCCTGGTGAATTCCTTCACCATTCCAGAGATTTGTAAGCTACACATTTCTTTGTAGCCGTTCTTGTTACTGCCTTTGCAATGCCGCAGAAGGGTTTCGATTCAACGAATAGCATTGATGAGTCTTGTTTGGCCATTTTATCTACTTTTTTATTGCCCTTATGACCCTCGTGTCCCGCTACCCAGGCTACCTTTACCTTGCTACGGTTTCCTAGGTTGTTTAGGGCACCTACACAACACCATTATATACTAATGCATACATATAGAATTGAGTGCTTTAAGCGCTGCCTGGCAAAACTGTGATATCCTTAGATAGACTTACTAGGAAATGTATCTCTTGCTTTGTCTCTACTATACCGGTTACTACACCCTCCGATGTTATTGATTTTGAGCCATCAGTGTACTAGGTATCTCCCGCTTGTTTTGAATTTATTCAAAGCCATATCTCGTAGCTATTGATGGGTTGCCAAATTACAATATCTGCTTTTAGCTCCTCGATTAGCTTTCTACTGTTAGCCTAATGCACATGGTGTTGCTGACTATGTGTTAATATGTGTATCTGGCTTCGCCCTTTATAAAGATATGGAGTGGTGGTAGATTCAGCAGTACTTCCAACGCCGCTGTAGGAGTTGTTGTTATGGCCCCGTAACATACAGGCATGCTTTATGTATTACTTAGCAGCCTTATTGCTCCCACTTATTGCGTCTTTGGCCACGTATAGGTTATCATTGGTATAACAACCCTTATGATTAACAATAGGGTCATTTTGTGGTTAACCCGTTAATTCTTATCACACATTCTTCTATATGTGTCCAAGGAGATAGTAGCTTTCTATGTGGTTTCCAGTATGTAAGTATTTCATGTAAGCCTATGATCAAAATACACCCCTAGGTATTTTTGCCCTGATTTTGCCCCTGACGACGATTAAATATTGTCATCGTATTCTAGACAGTAAAAGTCTTTTGACTTTAGTTTTATATCAAATCTTCTTCTCCGCTAAGTTTGGTACGTTTTTTATTGTCAACATCAAATCTTCTAATTATAACCGTCTATGACTTATAATATAAGATGGGATTAAATCTACTAAAGTAATATTTTCCGAGATGCTCTCTAACACATATTTACTCTATTTACCCTATAAAATATTTCATATATATATATATATATATATATATATATATATATATATATATATATATATATATATATATATATATAACCATCGAAAAAATAAACCTAGAGTTGTCTGCAAAATAAGAATAACGTGGGTTGGGGTTTTAATCACTTCTACAAAATAATATATATGCATAAACTGAATGGTTCTTTACAACTTTTTTAATCAAATTTTGAACAATACCCATATGTTTACAAACAGCCTTTATACTATTAATGACAATGCGTATCTTAAATCAAATGTAGATACTGATATTTATGTTTTGTGAAATGACTAAATAGCCACCAGCATCATGTTTAAAACGTACTCTAATTAGGTACCTACAATTTTTATCAATGTCTCAGTATTTAAAAAAATATATAAAGCTGTTAATTCGACGTATTCCTACCCGTCTATCGTTAAAAGAATGTCGTAAATAAAATTCTTCTTTAATGCGTCAGGTATCACCATATACGTTTAAAGGAAATGTCTGTCTACTAAAAAATCAATCAATTGTTTGTCGTTTTTGTAACTTCCTTATACCAAAAATATTATTTAAGACGCAAGTCGCGACCTAGGTATGCGGTTATAAGGACAAAAAATAAGCTTAAAGAAAAGTTGTGGATATTTAATACATTATTTGGATGAAAAAAGAAACAAAAGGACTCTAGCATAACAAAACAGTTAATTTTGAAGATTCACAATTTTGAAGGTTAAAGATCTACTCATAAATTATTGTAATACGCATACTGAAATAGTTCGGATGGAAAAGTTTTGTTGAGATAGATATTTTAGATTTTTGAATTCTTTTATCTTTCTTAATTAGCTTGTTTTTTTCACCCCTTTGAAATCTCAAAGTTCAAAATTTGCAGTCATATACTTAGAAGTGTGTTACATACACCCAGAAGGAATAATTTCTTGAACTTAATTTTTTTTCAACATGGTAGATTAACATCAAGAATGAAACGATAACGTTGTCAAGGATTTGTATTAACAAGTTATCAAAAATAAAAAATTAATAATGTGTTTGGCGACCCCATAGCTGTATACACTCGTGGTTTGTAAGATGTCATTAAAATAACGCACAGCTGTCATATTCCCTCGAATAAACACAAGTGGTTATCGGCTATCATAGGCAATAGCCCCCCAAACCATTACTCCAATATTGTTCTGTGTACATGTCTCTCAACAGCAAATCCGATATCTCGTCGCTCTCCACGGCGGCTTCTTACCATCATACGACCATCATACATTCAAAAACAGATTCGTGATTCACCGCTAAATGCTACATTTCGCCATTCTGCTACCCAATGCTGCCGTTCTTTGCACCAATTCAAACGTTGATGACAGTGGTCGGCAGTCAAAGTAAGCACTAGTCGTGGACGGAATTAAACGAGTCCAAAGGCTCGAATGCGATGGTATAGTGTACGCATATTAACAAATCTACCTACTACTCCAAACCATTGGTCAGCAATTTGACGCGTAGTAGCAAAACGTTGTCGCAGATAGTAATCTAACGCGCTTATCTTGACGCTCTGTGGTACTAAGTTGACCAGTTGGTCTTCTTCGTGTTCCTATACCTTCGCTGTCCACACACGACAAACTCATATCTCTATACGCAATAATTCTACCCCTGTCAAAATCGCTAACATGGTGGTAATTTTGGTGTCCTCGAACTGGAGGCATTTTCTTACACTGAATTCAATTAGACTGAGAAACAATAACTAAAAATCTCTATTCAAATCGGTCTCTTCACAAAAAAAAAATTAAAGATAAAACATTATTTTTACAAAAAGTAGAAAAGATAAAACATTGGTATTGTTATCATAGCATGTTTTAAATATAGTAATTCTGTTGCCAAAAAATTAAGATCAAAAATTATTCCTTTTGGGTGTAACACTTCTAATGTCACTGAGTATGTATATATATATATATATATATATATATATATATATATATATATATATATATGTATTATATATATATATTATATGTATATATATATATTATATATATATATATATATATATATATATATATATATATATATATATCTAAAAATATCATCTATCATATATCTATCTTAAAATAAACAGACATAAAACGAGAATCATGATAATTGACAGAGCTAACAACAATCAAAATCATCTGGTCATGATAAACAATATCGCCGTTGTAGATAAATTTGTGTATCTGTGCTCATTAATAACCAACAAAGGAAGCTGTACTGAAGAAATAAAGCGGCGGTCAGCAATCGCAAAAAGCGCTATGGCAAAATTAACAAAAATTTGGAAAAGCCATGAAATAACTACCGATACAAAAATGAGACTAGTAAGAAGTCTAGTTTTTCCAGTTTTTACTTATGCATCGGAATGCTGGACCCTACTGAGAAAGACAAAAAGAACATAGATGTATTTGAGATATACTGCTGGAGACGAATGCTGAGAATACCATGGGTGTCCCGAAGAACAAATGAATCCATACTGGACCAGCTAAACATAGAGAAAAGACTAAGAACACAAATATCAGAACAAATAATAAGCTATTTTGGACATGTGCTTCGAAGAAATGGTCTTGAAAAACTTACCATCCAGGGAAAAGTAGAAGGCAAAAGAAATAGAGGTAGATCTCCCACACGATACACGGACCATATTGTTGCTACCATTGGCGCTCCATTGTCAGAATGTGCTAGAATGGCAGAAGATAGAAAAACGTGGAGGAACATTGGGAAATTTAGCTAATAGCTTCATGATATCACGATACCTGCATCAGGTTAACGATTAAGAAGAAGAAAAAGATATATATATATATATATATATATATATATATATATATATATATATATATATCGGATATAGTACTGGAAAGAATTTAACGTGGATATGCGCTTTCAACAGGAGGAAGTAAGAAAGGGATATTTAAAACGGCTTAGGATTATTAAGTCCCCCCTAAGTTTTGATTTGCCATTCGGAAATCAGTTTCAAAATACAAAACATTATAAAAAATAATTATTAAAAAATAATGCCCGGTATTTTGAGAACGATTTTCGAAGTGGAGATGAAACGTCAAAATAAACATATTTTAAAGTAAGATTGTGGCTTATTTTAAAATCAAATTGTCGCATATTTTAAAGTCAAATTGTGGCTTATTTTTAAGTCAAATTGCGGCTTATTTCCAATAAAACTATTACTACTGTTAGAATTGTCTTTTTTATCATTAACGTACAGTTCTTCAACAATGTCCGTAATATTGAAGTTAGGGCTCTCTGTACATTAATCAGTTCGAAGGCAATGGAAGCAAATTCATCCAAATCTAAAATTTCGTTACGGACTGTAGGAAAATATAGACAAGGAGTATATTAGGGTCTTCGTCAAAAGGTGGATCTTCTTGGATAATATTAGAGAAGCCGGCTGTAGAAAAACATTTCTTAACTGTAGCAGGAGATACTTTTTTGAAGGCAGCTATAATCCAGATAAGTGCACTGGATAAATTTATATTTTTGCAATTCTCGAAATCACATCCACTCTAAATAAACGCTAGAAGTATTTTAATGAAATCATTTCGGTAAATCAATTTGAGATTTTGGATTAAACCCTTAATCAATGCGAAGTGGTCTTGGGTGACACGAAGACTATTTTAACATTTTCTATTGAAACTTTACAATGTGACGTAGCATTATTCACGAAAGCAAGCAATTTTGTTTTTTTATTTTATTGTCAAATTTATGCAGCCATCTTGTCATAATTTCTGTTTTCATCCAAGCCTTTTGGTTAGAAACCCATTCTAAGGGTAATTTGTCAATATGACTAGCCTTAAAACAGCGGAAATTTTTACTTTTTCCAATTACTAAGGGATCTCATATAGAGATCCCTTACTTATATTTACACATATCGAAATAGTCAAAACGTCGTTTTGCTGCCTTCTTTCCTGCACTTTTTCATTTTTTGATGCAAATGTTTTGTTAGGCAGGGCTTTGTAATAAAGCCCTGTTTCATCAGAATTGTATACATCTCGTGGAGAATAATTCCTTAATATCAATTGTAACTTGGTTTTCCAGTCCTGTATCTCGTGCAAATTAACCTCTGTAGACTCACCACAAATCTCAGGAGTTTTTCCAACCTCATATTTTTCGGCCAACTTACGCGAACTTATACTATACTTTTCACTTTCGGCGATTATATTTATTTTGTCTTTTAGCGGCAACCGTCCTTTTTGTGACATTATTATTGCAACTTAAGAACCTTTCGAACACGGAGAAAAGTTTAAAGTAACGAAATATGTACGTATGTATGTTATTTCATCCCTTTTAAATAGATACCCAAATTAGAACTTTGTGTTTTGAAAAGGAGTTTTTAAAAATTATTTTATTTACTTTTTGACAAATTTACAATAATTATATAGCAAGAGTTATCTACCAAAAGTTAACAAGCAAAAGTTATAATTAATTGAAATGTCCCTCTATTTATAATATTGTATTGGGTAGTTTCTATTGTCCTACAATATACAGATTCTGCGGAATCCAGTGGCGTAACTCCTCCCTCACTGAGTCCGAAAAATAATGGAATTATTTTTGGGATGCTGGTTTGTGGAATCTTCTTCAATGCCGGAATCTTCTTGTAATTCTATTTCATGCTCGTTCCGTTGTTTTGATCTTTTTTGTTTAATAATATACAGAGTGATCAAGATTAGAATAACTGCTATGACTGAGGTGGTCACCACTGGAGTCGTATGCAAAGGAATATTTGTTCCTCTAATTGGCACTAATTGTTTGGTCATATTATTAATTGCATAAAGATTTTCAAAGTAAATTTTGGTAATATTATTGCTCTGGAATTTTTGTATATTTTCTGTGGAAAAATATTTTATTTTTGGTAAAATTAGAGCTTTCCCTCTATGAATTTTGATATTTTTATTGAATTTCAGTTGGTTGATTATCACTTCACAATCTTCTGGTATACTGATGAGAGATGGACTGTATACTTCGAAAATTTGGTCTCTCTTGCACTTTGATTGGACTCGTTCTGATGTCTATGGCGTTATCAATACTTCATTATTAGTTACTTGTTCGATAATGGATTCTTGAAGAGTGACTTCTGTTGTAAAACATTGGGTTGAACTTTGACCGTGGAGGAAACGCAAGATGCAATTTTCTTGTAGTATGGTATCTTCTTTGCAATAATATGTTTCTTCTAAAATGGGACATTCTTCTTTTTGTAGGTCCTCTCGTCAGAGGTTCGTACCAAATAAGGGTATGTGGGAGTGAACATCTTGTTCTTTTGAATTATTGGGTAAATATGATAAAAATCAAGGACATTTGGTTTTAGGATAGGAATGTGAGTAGCAAAGATCAATTTTAAACTTGAAAAAGTTACTTGTGTCCCTAATAGCATGTAATATGTTAAAATATTTATAAATTTTGGAATTTGAGAAGGTTGGTAAATACTGTGCAAATATTTGATCATATCCTGAATTTCCTGACTCGAAATAATTGAACTATGTAATGTGTTTAATTTTGAAAACATAATTTCATTTGCTATATTTTTAATAAAATCTATCATATTCTGAGAATCTAAATTTATCTGACTTATGGTACCTTGAAAAGTAATATAATTTCCCAAACTGTTTATAGTACTTTGAATTTCTAATTGGAACTTCTGTAAGTTATGTTGCAGTTTTTCTTGGTTTTGCCAAAGTATTTCTAGAGATTTGTTGTAATGATCAATTAGTTTTTTATATAAAGATATTTGTAAGTTCGTCTTATGAATAATCTGTTTCAGATTATTTTCCAGTACTTCTATTACTTCATCATATCTATCTCCGTCTTCTGAATCTAAATTTCCAAATAAGTATTTATTAACTTTACCTAGGCCATCAATTAGGCCTCTTTTTGATCGAATATGGGGATAGATGTTTTCTAATTTTTTCTCTAATATATTAATTAAAACTTCTGTTCTTTCTAACATGTTTTCTGCCAATCCATGATATGAAATAGGATTTGAGGCATTAACTTTCACTGCATTAATTTTTATTATTTGAAAATTAACTTTAAGAGATTCTACTTGTCTAACTATTTCTTTTAAGTTTATATAATGGATAAATGTATGTTTACTATAAATTAATCTACATGTGCCTAATTTAATTGGGAGTAAAAGGTTTTCGAGAGGTGTTATACTAATATCGATGTCACCTCTAACCTGGTTATACGTCTGGTATATCATCTGTATCAGGGTCAAGACGATTATTGTCTTCATTTTGTTGAACCTGTAAAAAGTTTCTTTTATTAGATCTGGGTTTGCGAACTGTACTTTTGATACAATCCCTTATCTGTTTCCAACAACAACCCATGATCGTTGACAATAATTGTTTCTTTAAACTTGGGAAGTGTTTTATTGCGATTTCCACTCTTAATATATGCTTTGTTTTCATTTGTGTAATCGTGTGTATCTGACCTCGTTAAATTGCGTTTTTCTATCTGTTGATATTTTACGTTTGCATTTCGTTCATGTTTTTTTCCGTATAATATTTTGCAAGTTTCTTTATGATTTTGCACATATTGTGATAAAATTAAATGATCATTATTGTCGAATGGGTCTGGATTATTTATATGCCCTTTAATAATTTCAAATGGCGTAAATTTAGTAACAGAATGCATTGAATTATTATATGATAATATGCAATGTTTCACTCACTACTGACATATCTTTATTTGTTTCCCTAAGGCATCTAAAATGTTCTATTAAGGAAGAATGAAAACGTTCTACCGGAGAATTCGAATTGCTGTTCTTAGGAGTGGTAAAATCTAATTCTATTTTATGTAATTTACAAAAATCTTTTAAGTCATAGTTTTTAAATTCAGTGCCGTAGTCAGTTGTTATTTTATAGGGTAATCCATGATGTGTGATATAGTTTAACAAACCATCGACTATTGAAATTCCACTAATACTAGGAATTTGATATGCTTGTCCGTATCGAGAAAATGCATCAATTATTGTAAGAAATGGTGTATTAGATATTCTAAATACATCCATATGAATATGATCAAATGGCTTAGAAGCCGTTGGTGTAAGATTAAATTGAATGACTGGTGGGTCTCTATCATATTTATTTTTTAAACAAATTTTGACAATTGTTGACGTACTGTTCTATATCATTTGACATATTGGGGCAGTAGTATCGTGAACTCTTTGACATTTTTAGCTCATTTATACCACGATGTCCTTTTTTGTAAACATGATAATATTTAAGTTTTTCTTTTTGTTCGTCGGTAGTCTCATCTAATATTTTTGTACAGTGCACAAATTTGAATGCAGAAGTTTTGAAGTAATTTTGCAATGCAACTACAAATGTTTCAGTGGTGGTCTAAAATAGAAGGCATACAATTTTCTTGGGTCTATATTATCTTTAACATAATTTATGATTCCTTTTTGCAGATCCCTTTGAGGTAAGATAACCAATAGTCTTGTGTTCTCAAATATCTTTTGTGTTTTAGTTTTTATTTCATTGATTTCTCCATACGTTAATAATATTTGATTGAAGTTTGTGGAACGATTCTGAGATGTGAAATGATTCTGAGAATGTTGGGGTGCTAAAGAATTTTGGTTTTGATAACCTTGCTTTCGATATAAAAAGTTAGAATTGATTGGTTTTGATTTTGATATGTAAAATTTGGATTTGTTTGATATTGATGTGTGGGGTTAAAATTTTGGGGACGATAATGGTTGCTAGGCTGATTTGGCCTGTTAGATGGATTAAAGGAATTGTGTGACTTAAAATTATGATTGTTTTTTGAAAAAGTATTACTGGAATGTCCATATAAATTTTCAAAGTTATGAAACTCGTCGACATATGCAATGGCATCTTCAAGAGAACTGGGTTTCTTAAGGTGCATATTATTTTTAAGAACACCTGTACATCCTGAAATAAAAGTGTTCAGTGCGATTTTATCACAATGGTTAATTTGGCATAATTTATCTGCATGTTCTATACTAGTATCGTTAGTCTTTCTTTGGTCTACATTCCATCCATCCAATGGCGCTACAGCCCAAATCGGGCCTTGGCCTCCTTCAACAGGCTTCTCCAACCATCTCTATTTACCGCTGTTCTTTTCCATGAACGCGTTCCCAGGCAGTTCCTGGCATCCTCATCGACTTCATCTTCCCATCTCTTTTTAGGTCTTCCAACAGGTCTTTTTCCCTGCATTCTTGCATTTAATAATTTTCTGGGGATTCTATTCTCATGCATGCGGACCACGTGCCCTGCCCATCGTAATCTCTGCAGTTTAGTATGTTGTGCTAGAGGTGGTTCGCTATATTGCTCGTATATTTCTCTATTGTACCTAATTCGCCAGTTGTTGTTTTCACTTATTGGGCCCAGGATCCTACGTAATATTTTTCTTTCAAACACATCTAATGCATTGGCAGATTTCTGTGTCACCACCCATGTTTCGCACCCATAACTTACTATGGGCCTGATTATTGTTTTATAGACCCGGAGTTTTGTTTTCCGGTGTACGTCTCGCGATTTGAATATGTGGCCCATCGCGAAATAGGCTTTATTTGCCAGCACAAGCCTTCTATTTATTTCCGGTTCTTCTTCATTGCTTGCGACCAGATCCATTCCTAGGTATGTGAATCTATTTACATGTTCTATATCGTCAATAAAGTGTTGTTGCACCGGTCTATTTGATCTGGTTTGTATGAGTAGTTTTGTTTTATTTGTATTTATTGCTAGCCCTACTGCTTCTGCACTCTGTTTCAACTCAACGTAGGTTTCTTCCGCTGCATTCATTGTTCTGCTCATTATGTTTATGTCATCTGCGTATGCTGCTAATTGGGTAGACTTGTTTGTAAGTATGTTATTTCCGCTCACCGTCAACCGTCTAATTAC
Organism: Diabrotica undecimpunctata; assembly: GCF_040954645.1. Lineage (NCBI taxonomy): Eukaryota > Metazoa > Arthropoda > Insecta > Coleoptera > Chrysomelidae > Diabrotica > Diabrotica undecimpunctata. The sequence continues at coordinate 93,934,613 of NC_092808.1, read as the reverse complement.
ATATTCCAGAACAAGATTAAAGAGCGTTGGAGCTAGTCCGTCGCCTTGTTTCAGTCCTTGGGTTATCGTAAACGCATCAGTGATCTGTCCCTGAATACATACCTGTGCTTCTGTTTCTGTCATTGTCATTTGCACTAGTCGTATTAATTTTGATGGTATGCCAAATTCTTTCAGTATATTAGGTAGAATTGTTCTATCTATTGAATCATAGGCTTGTTTAAAATCTACAAAGAGATTGTAAACGTCCATGTCATATTCCCATGCTTTGGCTAGTATTTGTTTAACTGTAAATAGTTGGTCAATGGTAGATCTATTTTGCCTAAACCCTGCTTGATATTCCCCGATGATTTTTTCCGTGAGAGGTTGTAGTCTTCGATTAATGATGTTTGTGAGTATTTTGTATCCCGAACAAAGTAAAGAGATGCCTCTATAATTCTGACACAACAGTTTGTCTCCTTTTTTATGAATAGGGCAGATTATACTTTTCTTCCATTGTTGGGGAATTTCTTCTTCTATCCATATCTCTCGTATTAGCTGGTACATCTGTTGTGTCAAATTCCTTCCTCCTTGCTTGAGTAGTTCTGCCGGTATTTTATCTATTCCCGGTGCTTTATGGCTTTTTTGTATGTGGATTGCCGTTTGGACCTCCTCTAGCGTTGGGGGTCTAGTTAATTCATTTTCTTCTCCATCTTTCCCCAGTTCTTGTTGTTGTACCTCCTGTCGTGCCTGCTGCTGCCACTGTTGTTGTAATGGTAGTTGTGTCCCTTTGTTTAGTAATTCCTTAAAATATGTCATCCAGGTTCTCTTAATTTCGTCCATATCGCTAATGATTTCACCTTTCTTATTTTTGCAGAGGCTAATCCTCGGTTTGTATCCTTGTCTTAGATGTTTGATTAATTGGTATGCGCTACGTGTTTCGTTTTCCTTAAACTCTCTCTCTATGTTTAGTATCCGTTGGTTTTCATACTTTCTCTTTTTCTGCCTGCACAGTTTATCTGCTCTTCGTCTTTTGTTCTCATGTTCTGTTTTTCTCTCTCTAGTACGTCTGAGTATGTAATTCTTATGCGCTTCATTTCTTTCCTGTATAGCTTGTTTGCATTCTTCATCGAACCATGTTTCTTCTCTCCGTTGTGTCTTTGTTCCTAAGACTTCTTTCGCTGTGTTGAGTATGATACTGCTTTGGGCTACATTGCTTCTTAATAGTTGTATTCTAGTTCCAAAATTATGGATTGTTTCGTTTTTAAATGGTTTTGTTCATGTTAGTTCTTGCATTAAGCAGTCTAAATCACGTCTATCCCCGAAGCATTGTTCTAATGCTATCTTTATACTATTCCATGTCGTTAGTTCCATGCGATTTCCTACTAGTGCTTCTGCTTTTCCAACTAGTTTATCTTGTATGCACTCCAAAATGTGTTGCATCTTAAGATAAATTTGTTGAGAGTATTGGAATCTCCATCGTAGGGTTTAATATTTTTTAATTTTGATTTGAGAAAATCCCAGTTAAGGATAGTTTGAGTTGCAGTAGCCATATTTTCAGATAAAATTATTTGTCGAATTCTCTCACAAAATTGTAGAGAATTGTGTAGTATAAAAAATATATGTGCAATATAAATATTTTTCAAAGATTTCAAAACATTATTCAATAAAAATAAATATTTTCAATAACATAAATATGTATTAAAATGGATAAAAAGTATCAGTATTCTTATTCAAAAAAGTCAAAAATTAATCTATTTATCCTCACAAATGTATGAAAGGAAAGGCGAAAAGGAAAGGCACTTACAGTTATCTGGAGCACCTGCTTTTCTTCTCCGAACTTTTGCTTCCTCTGGAACTCTGCTTCTTCTCGTTAATACCACTGTAGGGTAAAAGTTTGATTTGGATACGCACTACGATGTTAAAATACCAAAAACCGAAAAAGTTCTATCACTTGATGTGTAAAATGTTCTTTTCCGATCCGCACGTATCCTACTGACTGCGCCAATTATAACTTTGTGTTTTGAAAAGGAGTTTTTAAAAATTATTTTATTTACTTTTTGAAAATACAAATTACAATAATTATATAGCAAGAGTTATCTACCAAAAGTTAACAAGCAAAAGTTATAATTAATTGAAATGTCCCTCTATTTATAATATTGTATTGCGTAGTTTCTATTGTCCTACAATGTGCAGATTCTGTGGAATCCAGTGGCGAAACTCCCATTTCAATACGTAATAGTAATGACTATTTCCATCAACAAATAAAATATTTTGGTATTATTATTATATATTATATCAACAGGTATATTAACAGGTAAATTTCTATGATATGGGCTTTAAAAATTTGAGATTATTTTTCTGCGTCCGTATTATAAAGGTGGCCGTAAATACCAGGTCATAAATAAGGAAATCTATATAATAATCGGTTTGGGAAATTTTGAAACTGACCGTTAGTACAGGTGCCCATTGATACAGGTTTCACTGTAATAAATGGTGGATGCGGTCTCTTATTGTACGCAATCCAGCGTGCAACTCATGTACAAACCAGATGTACGTCGTAAAGGTGGGTACACATATGCGAGCCGAACGGTATACGTACAGTACGCGTACAGATCCTTGAAAAATATTCTACATCGTACTAATCGCATACTTATCTCGATCCATGGAAAGCGACAAACCAACAACGAACACACATGTGCGAAATGATTCATTTTATTTATAATTTGGGTACTGATTTATGTTCCTGTTTTTGCTTGTTTAACAAAAATAAAATTATGTACAGTAATCATCGACGTATAAATAAAGATTTATCTTTATTTATACGTCCATGACAATAATCAGTTTACTGTTTTCTCACGTCTCTCTAGGAAGGAACACGTCATTCACACAATGTCGATTTGATGACACAATAAAAATGTTCGCTGCGTCTAGTAAGCGCCGTCCAAACTGAAAGCCGAGCTTCCTTTGAAGTCGTGAAATAAACCGCAACAATTTGGTTCGCGACGAGTCACGATGAAACAGTACGCAAGCGGTTTTTTCTGCCCTACAAATTAACGAATATAGCGTTCACAAACGGTTCGCGAACAGTTCTGCTCGCAAATGTGTACCCGCCTTAACGCTATTATGCGGCGTACGGAATTTATTAGCCTAAAGGCGGGTACACATATGCGAGCAGAACTGTTCGCGAACCGTTTGTTAATTTGTACGACGGGACGAACCGCTTGCGAGCTGTTCGTTCGTTGCTCGTCAGGAACCACCGCCTGTCGGTTTTTGGGACGAACACAAAGAATGTTCGCAGAACTATAAATTGTGTCTATAAATTGTTTCTGCTAAGTGTGCGATGAGATCATTCGGTTAAACAAAATTGCTGAACGAGCGCGGCTTATTTAAAAGTAATTAGAGAAATTAATCACAGATAATCTAAACAAAATACCGAAATGTTTAGATTAACGAAGTAAATTAATTCTCGGTTTGTTATTAGATACTTAGGGTATTGGATAGCCTGAACATAAAGATATTTTCAACGAACTCTTCGCGAACAGCTCACGAGCAGTTCGCAAACAGTTCGGCTCGCATATGTGTACCCACGTTTAAGGTCGGTACACATATACGAGCCAAACGGTATGCATACGGTATGCGAACGCTATATTCGTTAATGTGTACGGCAGAAAAAACCGCTTGCGTACTGTTTCATCGTAACTCGTCGCGAACCAAATGGTTGCGGTTTATTTCACGACTTCAAAGGAAGCTCGTCTTTCAGTTTCGACGGCGCTTACTAGACGCAGCGAACATTTTTATTGTGTCATCAAATCGACATTCTGTGAATGACGTGTTCCTTCCTAGAGAGACGTGGGAAAACAGTAAACTGATAACTGATTATTGTACATATTTTTATTTTTGTTAAACAAGCAAAAACAGGAACATAAATCAGTAACCAAATTATAAATAAAATGAATCATTTCGCACGTGTGTGTTCGTTGTTGGTTTGTCGCTTTCCATGGATCGAGATAAGTATGCGATCAGTACGATGTAGAATATTTTTCAAGGATCTGTACGCGTACGGTACGTATACCGTTCGGCTCGCATATGTGTACCCACCAAGACCGCACGCCGCTCCTAGAAATGCCGTACGCCGCGTATAGCGTTTATATTATTTATTTTATTTATACTCCGTTTACTCACCGAATGTGAACACCAAATTAATTTTAGTTGTATTCATTTTGTAGGTTTGGTAAGGGATTTAATTTTAATTTAATTGTTAATTTTTGTTATTTCATTTTTTAGCTTTGATATTTACGGATAGGTATTATAAAATAAAAAGCATATTACGTACAAAATTATTAAAAACAGCTTTTATTTTTATTTCGGACTATATTTGTTTCTTTAAATTCTAGATAAAATTGACTGTAAAATTATAGCTTCTTGTTAGAAAATTTTTTAATACACTATCATATCAATAAGCCCAAAAAGTTTTTTTTTCTTGTATGATAAAAGATAGTAAACTCTTTACATTTTAATTTAGACACTAACCTACTTTTGTTAATTTTATCTAGTAGAAGGTTTGTATTTGTCTGCACATCATTTAAGCGTTATGATCAATAGAGTCGTGGTGATGAACCCCTAATAGACCTTGACGCGATCGCGTGAATATGGCACAAATAATTAATCTCCCATTAGGGAATAGATGACAAAGCAGAACACTGCAAACTAACTCAACTTTATTAGCTGTACCCTAAAAACTGTAACCACGTTATACGACATACAGGATGCCTGAAAAAATAGGGGTGTAGGCAAATATATAGAAATCCGGTAATATAACTTTAAAAATAATATGTTAAATCTATTTGAAATGATCAAATTACATAAAAAAAGAAACTGCAAAGACGCCACGAAGTTAATCTAATAGTTTCAAGACGACACAAACTCGTAGCCTTTATACTATGCAGCTCGGCTTCCTTAATTACATTTCTCCATAAATTTTTATCTTGGGTCCAAACGAACACTAATCCCCCCATAGCCATGTCCAAATTCAAGCCTCCTCCGGTCTGACTCCTTCCAGGAACTTTTAATTCAGCAATTGCTCCTATTCAGTTATTGCCATTTTGGCGTTGAATGTGTCCTAACCAACCTACGCTCTCCCACTCTGGGATCACGTATTATTCATTCAATAATTTAATTTTTTTGACACTCCATTCATCTATTTAAGTATTCTTGTTTATACTACATGATATTGTTTTTTTTTTCTTTCTTCTTAGCTATCCAACATTCAGTGCCGTAAATTTGGTTTTATGACAGCTTCATAGAATTTACTTATCTGTCACAAACACACGAGTTGCTATTTTCAATATCATCCGCCCTACTTGCAAGTGCTACCTGCTTTTGACCTACTATTTTAATATCCAGTTGTTACTGTCCCTAACAAACGAGGAAGGCAAATCAAATTAGAACAATCAAAGCAAATTAGAACCAGTAAAGCAATTAAAAATTATTTAAAATAAATTCTCATGAATAATAAATCCATAAGTGTAATTACTGTTTTAATGGGAATAAGCCACATAAGTTTAAAATAAGTTTATTGACGTTTCAGTTTCCACTTCGGAAATCGTTCTCAAAATACAAACATTAATAAATTAAACAAATTTTAAAATAAATAAATTAAAAATTTGTTTAATTTATTAATGTTTGTATTTAGAGAACGATTTCTGAAGTGGAAATTGAAACGTCAATAAATTTATTTTAAACTTTAATTGTGGCTTATTCAAATTAAAACAGTAATTACTATAAGATACCACAAGAAAATAGCTTCTGAACAATATCCATAAGTTTAATAATATATTTGAAATTAGAAGTGAAACTGGAACAAACCATGACGTGGAGATATCCAGGAGTGGCTAGTATACCTGTTGAACACAAAGCACGTGGTGTTCGTGTGTATTAAGGTATAAAAAATGGCCAAAAGAAAAAGAAAGAAAAAGAAATAGGAGATGAATGTAAAGATGTAAGCTGGGATACTGAAACTGATTGTGATAAGAGATTGATAGATGTAAAGTGAGTATTTAAAATTTAGTGAGTATTTAAATACTCACTTTACATCTATCAATCTCTTATCACAATCAGTTTCAGTATCCCCAGCTTACATCTTTACATTCATCTCCTATTTCTTTTTCTTTTATTTCTTTTTCCTCGATTCATCTTCCATAAATTTCAAACCAACTTTTATCTATACTTACTTCATACAATGAAACAATTAGGTAATAACATTCTTTTTATCGCCTTTAAAATGATTTATTAATTTTAACTACCTAACTTAAATTTTGCCTTACCCTGGTATACCAAATTTATTTTACATCACAGTCACTCATTGTTTTACATTCTCCCATCTTTTTAAAATACCAAAAATTGCTATTGATCCTACTACACACAAAACACAATTCTTCACTAAAAACGGCCTATTCACAAACTTAAGCACAATGACTTTTGCTCCTACTACATCATTCCACTTGACATTGACGGATACTAACTGATTTTTCATACCATCTTTCTATCAGTTAGCCCTAGACCCAACACAGATCAGAGGTAATGTAAGTCGATAAAACCTCACCAGCTACAGGGGGTCATGTAAGATGCCCCCATTTTCAGTTTTTATTAATCAACAAAGTTAACAGTCTATTGCATTTACCTTTATAAATACCATGAGGATTGTTTTTTAATACTGATGTCCTTCCAATGTTTTTATGTGGCCATACAATGTTTTTAACAACTTTTTATGTAAGTAGTAAAAAACCAACGTGTTCTTTCTATATATTTAAATTTTAACTTACTTGTTTTTTAATATTGGTATTTTTACTCTCTCTTTTAGTAAACTGATGATGGAATGATTCAATTCCGAAAAGATCTTCTTTAAAATAAAAATTTTAAGCTTTTAATAAGCATTTTTTATACCTTAATACACACGAACACCACGTGCTTTGTTAATAATATATTTGTTCATTGTAATATACTTATGGTATTATACCTAAGCGAAGAGGCTCCGGGCAAGTCTATGAAAGGAAAATTAGTCCAAATCAAAATAGATTTTTAGTTCTTTCGTTATTGTGTAATGGAATCATAACAAATGGTATACTTGAAACTGCGATTAGGACTAATCACGGACTAGATATTTATGACTTCAATGTTAAAAACGAAAAAGCTAACTTTTGCGATGACTCGTTTTGATAAGTCTCACAAAATATGCCTTTTAAATTTTGCTTGTGAGCATATCTTTTGTAAGAGTAAGTTTGTACTCTCTGTAAGATGATGGAATTGGCAAATGATCTATGGAGATTCTGTCACCTAGAGGAAGAAACAGCAGAGCACATTTTGTGTAAGTGCGACAGCTTTGCAAATGTGCGGTTATTTACATTAGGCGAAGAAAAGCCACCGGCAAAGATATACATGGAATGTAATCTATGATTAGAGGACCACAATAGATCTGAAAAGGTCGCAGTGAAATAGGACAAAAACCACCTTATTGAGTCTATCTATCTATTTATCAGTATACTCCATTCCACGAATATACGACTGTTTTAAATTCGGTTTAAGGTATCGACTTAAATGGTCTATTGTGCTGAATTGTACAATAGTAAATTCTCCCCATTTTTAAAATACTGTTATGGCAACTATAAACCTTAGATTTAAATATGAAGTCATGATATAAATATAGAGTTGATAGTTTATAGAATAGTTGTAATTCAGATTTTGAATTATATAATTACTATCATTGAATTTAGTATTGTAAACAAGTTAGTTTTTGAATTAAATGATTTAAACGAAGTGTAACAATACTTAAGTGATTAAATAGTGTACTTTATTTAGTCGAATATTCAATTAGTATTAAAAAAAAAAACAAAAAAACTTACTTAATCTCTTATTCTCCCAATCTCCTAAAACTATCATCAACCATCAGATTCACAGCCATAATCACTGTCAAGTCTTAACACACGATGTCCAAAGCTATGTATAATTTCTTCTACTATATATATGTTTGGTTGTGCATGACTTTTAGCTAACGTTAGTAATAGAGGCTTAAAACAGTATTGAGGAAATGCAATATTTTTATTCGTTAACCATTCTTTTATTTTATCTACAGTCCAGGTGTTTGTTGGTTACTTATTTAAAATTTCCGAATGGTACGCAGCATTATCCAGTACTATAACGGATGGTTCATGTAAACTTGGCAACAGTTTTTCTTTCAACCATTTCACAAACATCTCCGTATTTATATTGTCATGATAATCGGCTGATTTTGATTTTGATGAAAACACAAGATCTGCTCCCTCAATAAAACCATGTTTTCCACCTGCATGCACTATAATATATCTCTTTCCCTCGTTATCGATGTGTTTTATGGATTTTATGCTCTTGTTGCCAAATTCGTTTGATACCGCCTTTAGCAAAAATCCATGGTTCGTCTAAATAAACGATGGAAGAACATTCTTTTTTAAATTTGTTATAATTTCTTCAAAAATTCTATTCTTTTGTGAACGACACTAGCTCTTTCACACAAAGCCTTTCTATTGTCTTCCTTTTTGAACTTAAAACCAATCTGTCTTAAAACTCTCCAGAGACTTGTTCTGGAAATTTCAAATATATTTCTGTCTTTTAATTTTTGTAGCACTGAATCTAAAGAAACATGTTCTTTCTTTTCGCGCATTTTATATATTGTCTCACGGATTTCAAATTTGCAACCTTCGGGAAGATCTATAGTCTTTGGTTGTCGGCGAAATTTATATTGTGCGACATTTTGTTCACTTTGTCCACTTTTTTTTGCTTTTTGAAAACCGACTTTAGTTTTGTTTCACTAATACAGAGTGCATCACACACACGTTTATGTACGGACTGAACAGGTCGCAAAGGGCCTTCGTTTGTTTTCTCAGCAGTATAATAAGAAAGTACATTAAATATAAAGTTGTCTACATTTAAAACACGTCTCGGCATTTTTGGCTTCAATAAACAAGTACACTACATTAAACTCTCTCTTAACGGACACCTCTCTTCACCGGAAACCTCTATACGGACGGTTTTTAAAACTAAAATCAGTCGGCGATATATGCAACCCTATGTAAATTTTCGTTACTTGTTAATATCTGTACTCGGTACTTTAACTATCAATAGCCGGTATGTTATACCCGTTACTTTCGGAACGTTTAGAGTACATCCACTCAAAGCAAACAAATATTTAAAACTAAATATTATATAGATTCTTTTTCTGGTTTCTGAACCATCGTTCTGCCAATTTCTTTTCATTTATAATAAAAATAGTACATTTATTTTTATTACAGTTGTAGTACCTAATAAAGTAATCAAATAGTGTAATATCAAAGAAACCCGGCACGCCTCTTTGGTGTATACATTTCACCGAAATCCAAGCCAAATATCTGATGAACACATTTGCGTAAAAATGAGCGTTTGGTAAAAATTTTTGTTATTTTCGGATTAAATTTCACAATAAATTTTGCGTCTATCTGAACATCTATTAAATGAAATAATTTTAGTTCAGATGTCATACTAACAGTAGACCCTTTTTATTGGAATAATTATACCAATTTACTTTCATACTTCTACTTGCACAGTAAAATATTCGTTGTCGCAATAATCCCAAACAGTCGTATATTCGTGGAATAACCTATACCATAAATTTGATACAATATGAGGTATTTAAGCAGTGACTCGACTTAAATCATTTCGACAACATTTGGGATTTGTTGGACAGCCATAATTAGATGCTTCTAATTCCACTCCGAACTATGCTAGATCTAGAACAAGCATTAATTAAATAAGAAATACAAGAAAGAGGTGATGCAAATTATATATTTACCATTTGAAGGAGAAGCTAAAATGACTAATCCTAGCTTTGTAGAACCAGATTTTTTAGGTGCGTCTGAAATGGTGTACGATTATGAGAAGTCAGAAACAGTTATAGAAATGTCCTAATGTTTTCTGCCTACAAAGGCGGCATGAAATGTCTGGTTAAACTTTTTAGGATATTATATATGCGTGCTAAGTCTTTTGTTAGCATGTATTAAGTATAGAACTATATCTATAGTTGTCGTAGAGTAGATGTTTTATCTTTCCTATTTATCTGCATGCTAAGTGCATTTCATAGTAAATCCCCGCAGAATTGTGGAGTTTTAAAAAAATTCCTGCAAAGTTTCTAATATTATAAGATTTAGCTACTGGAAACACTTCATTCTTTTACGATTAAAAAAATACATAAGTACGTTACAAAATTTTACTTGTTACTTAAACTAAAACACTATATTTCTTTCTTTATCTATTTACCAATAAATTTTATTTCTATATATGCCAAATTTTGAACAAAACTCTCATTTGACTTTGCCTATTGTGATTTATGTTTCCCGGTTATTTTGTTCATCCACAAATGGATTGCGTTGTTCACTCTATTCGTAATTTTAACTATCATGACACTGAAATTCGAACGGAAACTCGATGATTGATTTCCCATTTTCGAAATATGTCACTGCTAATTTCTAGCAGTATTTAAGGCTTATATTCGTAAATATAGAGCAAGTTATTCCAGAAATTTAAAATATAAATCAAGTGCAAAATTCTAGATTGCATAGAGTGGAATATTTAGGAAAATGTTCAATTCCTTTTAGTAAGGTTTATTTATATTGATTTAAGAACAATGATCTAATCTAATAATATATTGAAGTCTTCAAAACTTTTAAATTTAAGTGAGCTTGTTATCATTTTTTTTGGTAACAAGGTAACGTGTATTACGCCTACACATTTTTTGGGTGTTTGATAAGCCTTCGTGTGAATGTACAAAAGGGCTTCGTGAATGCTGTTTTTAACACCCCATCGCTTCTTCAGTTATTCCAATCAAATATTCACTGACTGATGAAGATTCTTAATAATCAATGAGAATTTTTGATTCCGGAAACGCTTGCTTCTGTATTTGTGATAATTCCCCATGCCTTATTGTTTATTTACTGATATAACATGGATAGCTGGAAATGTTTTTTTTATACAGTTATTCGGAATAATTTTTCATTATTTTGCCAATGTCTTCTCTTCTTTGATATGCTGCTTGTTGAATACATTTAATTGAGTATGGCTGTGATTTTGGTTTTTTAACTAAATCACCCATTTGATTGCAAAACGAACACGAAGGCTCGTTTAGTCTTTTCCGTTTTAAAATTTCACTTGTCTTTACGTTTCCAAGGTTTTCTTAATGAAACTATAACTACAAACTCAAATATACGAAAACTTGTGAACAAGCACAATGGACACAAGTTTTACTGCATTCACCGTACTAGCCAAAAAGAAAACGTATATATAACGAGTCATCGAAACAAAATCTTAATTTATGTAAGCCCTGGAATAATCCTCTTTTCGGTGGTTAGTGACGACAAAAGAAATCAAAAATAAGTAAAGATACATACTTACTTTAACTTTGGTAGAATTGATTAATATATTTAAAATACATTTAAAGAAAATAAGAGTATAAACACGTTTAAGTTCTTTTTGTTGCTTGTGTTATTTATAACGAGGATAAATACTGCACAAAAATCATGTAAATTTTATTACAGTAAATAAATAAAAATAATAATGTAATAAATAATGACTTTTTATTAAGAATTATGTTTACATTTTTTTATTTTACTCTCGAGAGCTTCATTCCCGAGCTAAATTTTTCTTTCTTGTTCTAACAAAATGTCCACCTCTACTTTTTTTCTTTTGTTTGTAAAGCTTGGAATTTTGCTTGAAAGACTCGTTCTTCTTTCTTCATTTCCTCAATTTGGTACCGAAAATATTGGGCCGTTAAATCTACTATTTGCGGTAGATCATCATTTCCATTCTCATATTTCGTTTTTTCAGTTTATGTTTTGGAGTTTGATTTATTTTCAATACTTCATATCTTCATCTTGTGAATCTGGAAAAGGTACAAATATTTAATTAAAGCCTAATGCTTGAAACAATCATGATTGTAATTCTAATGTTAGGATTATACTACAATATTACATGGTAGCATGTAGAATGTGGATTTATAAAGTGTTAACATTATTTCTTAAGGAATATGTGAGCATATACAACTTATTTATTAAAAAAATATATTAAATTATGTATGCACATTTATGTAACTCATATTTGGTTAAAATAAATAAATAAAAATAAATGATTTTTTTAACTATCGCCCACTACCATACTATTGATAACTATTGATACTACTAATCATTCTTATTGATTTTAGTAACAGAGGCTATATTTTTTAAAACCTTTTTTTGGATGACAAGGCTAATATATATCCATATTTGTTGTTTATTCTTTAATATCTGGAGGTGAAATCCTTCTTTCATTCTTCTTTAAGTTCCATCTTCTATCGAAGGTTGGAAATCATCATGGCTATGTGGACTCTGTTGACTGCCGCTCTAAAAAGTTCTGCACTACTGCATTCAAACCATTCCCTTAAGTTCTTAAGCCAGGATATTCTTCGTCTTCCCACATTTCGCTTTCGTCGGATTTTGCCTTGCATAATAAGTTGTAATAATGCGTATTTTTGCCCTCTCATCACATGTCCTAAATACTTAAGTTTTCGTCTTTTGATAGTTAATATTATTTTCGCCTCATTTCCTATCCTTCTAGTTACTTCCACGTTTGACATTCCTTGAATCCATGATATTCTTCTGTAAGACCAAAATTCAAAGGCGGCCAACTTATTCAGATGGACTTGTTTTAGTGTCCACGCTTCCAAGCCATAAAGAAGAGTAGAGAACACGTAACATCGAAGCATTCTCAGGTGTAGTTCTAACCTTATATCCCGACAACAAAGAAACTTTTTAAGTTTAATGAATGATGCACGTGCTATTTCAATGCGTGTCCTAATTTCTTTCGTTTGGTCTACATCTGATGTTATCCATGTTCCTAAGTATTTATAGTTATTTATTGTTATTAACAACGCTACACAGTACATTACAACTTATTTCATTGAATATTTTAATTTCGCTTTGAACCCATAACATTGATACATTTGCAGATCTGTTGAGTTTAGAATGTTACTTACCTTTGCAAATCTTTAACTCTTTGCAGTTTAAAATGTTCTTAGTCTTTGGTATAACAACTGTTGATGTACCACTGGCACTAAACGAAGTACTTAATTCTGTTGGAACACAATTGTTTGTTTGATGTTCTGTCTCTGAAAACAAGAAAATTTGAAATAATATGAATCATATTAAATACTGAAGATTACATACCTGTTAGTAGAAGATGGTCTTTGTCCCATACAGCTTCATCATCATATGGATTCTCCAAACCAGTGACTGTTTTACAGTTTATAATTTCTAGTATAGTTTCATCTGGTTCATTTTGCGTTTTTAATCTATTTATTTTTAGAGTCACTGCTGCCTGCCTTTCCAATTGTTTTAAGTTAGCCAAATACTTCTTTAATTGGTCTTTTGTTCGAAAGGTATTTAAACCTTTTGAATTATATTCAAAATTTAATTTTTGCCATGCCATATCTTTATCTTTGGCAGACACACCGTTGGTTTTTTTATTCTCAATAATATCCTTGTATTTGGATACCAAGGAAATTAATTCCTCCTTTTTTTGGGCAGAAAAGTTAACTCTTTTGTTAAATTTTTCTGTTTCTAAACTATTTCACTGACAATAAACTACAACTATTACCTTAACTTTTAAAACTATCCCTAAATTTTTAAACTATTATATTTATTTTACACTAGCTACAAAAAAACGCGTGGAACGCAAATTACAACTAAGAAATTTTTTTGACTAAGCAAAACTTAGGTAAGATTTTACTTAGATCACGTTGGTGAAACCGGACGTAACGAGAATTCCAGTCATGGCATTAGTGTTTTGAGAATAAATTCACTTAAATAATTTCCAGTACAGCCTATATTCTAATAGGCCTATAGCCTAATTTCCTATACAAGCATTTATGAAAACACACTGAACAAATATACTACAAAATGAATAAGGCAACAAAATGAGTAAGAAGCAGATGACATTAATTTGGAAGGGGTACATAGCTAATTTCATGTTTATTTGGTTAAAAATTGAGCATCAATTAATCACGCATTAACTATGTTAAATGCTTGGACCTGGACTACCTATATTACTATACCTATACCTATATATAAGCAGCCATTACAAAATTAGTAACTATTCATCACAGGAGTATGTTTTTCTACTTTTTACATTTGGATGTACATACAAAGTACAGTGGAACCTCGATTATCCGTCAGGGCACCGGACCAAGGGTATGACGGATAATCAAAAAGACGGTTAACAGAACATTAAAAAAAAATAAAAACTCATAGTATAACTCTCAAATATTTTTTGTATGTTTTATTTGACAATATAAGAGGGATTTATGTTAGTACAGTCGAATCAATTTAATTTAAAATATTCCGAAATCTTTGTTTTATTGTTACTTCACATTTTGCAATGGCTGAATTTCTTAATCGACGTAAAATCATTAAATCTACCTTATTTGCTACTTCTTGCCGAGAATACCATTCGATAAAATGTTGTATGTGCGATGCAGCTTCTTTAGCTTCTTTACGCAAATCTTTGTGAGTTGCAATAGCATCATCAACATCGCCACCGTCAAAGTCTGCGTCAGCTTCTGAATCAGTTTCGTCCGCCTCTGTTGCCATTTCAACGATTTCATCATCTGTCAGCAATCGATAGCCGTTTGCGTTCTCATCACAAATTAACCATTCGTTTATGCCATCTTTAGGCAACGAGAACAAAACAGTTGATTCAGCCATAACTTCATTTTTTACCGCATCACGGTATGGCTGTCTCGGCTGTCATGGGGGCATTTTCATCTTGAGTTGATTCAAGCCATAATTTATTCCACGTTCTTTTCAGTGCGTTCATATTTATGCCCTTGAAACAACGTGGTTTTTTTGCTGTACCAATCAATAATAAAGGAAGGCGATGGTCACCACTTGCATTTAAACACATCATTGCTGTGAATCGTTGCTTTTGCGTTTTAAATCCGGGTGCATATTTTTCAGACAGTGGAACGAGTGTTTTCGTTGGCAATTCTTTTTAGTTTAAATCAGTTTCATCCGCATTGAACACTTGATCGCGTGCCAAACCATATTCCTCGATCATAGCTTGAAACTTTCTTTTGTATTTGTCAACGACTTCAATACAATACGATTTTCAGTTTCCGTATACCGTGGCGATTTTTGAACTTTTCCAACCAACCGCTGCTTCCTTTGAATGAAGGATCGCCATTCAATTTCATGTTGGTAAACAACGCTTTTTCGGCAACAATTATACTTTTCATACTTTTCAATTCCTTCAGCATTTTTCTTTAAATCATTTATTGTTGTTTTCGGAACATCATACTTTTTGCTCAATGCGAAAGCAAAAACACCTTTCTTTAGTTCTGCAATAATTTCTATTTTTTTGTTTTAATTTTGATGCTTTAGATGTGGAAGGATTAATTTTTCAAAACTTAATTGATCAAACGACTAAATGACCCAATCAATGTTCGAATTTGAATCAAACTGAATTATGGTGACACACAGATATTGACTGTAATAATTATTGTGATGTGAGTTTTTATTTTCGGCTTGCGATTCTAAAAATAGAACTCTAAAAGCACAAAGTTAATCCAGAGCCCTGAATAAGAACAAAAATTATTTACATAAAAAATACGGTGCTGGCATAACTGCACGTGTACATTTCAACGAATTTCGTTTGGCTTATCGCAGTGCTCAAATAAAATAAATTGATGACTAAATTTTTACTTATGTAGTCAATATAACTGATGTATGGACCCTGACGGTTAACAGAGGTGACGGTTAATAGAGAGACGGATAATCGAGGTTCCACTGTATTCGTTATAGAGAATACAAAGTTATCGGTAGCGGGTAGGAACTCTTTTTGGATAGTCCTATTAGGGGAAGTAAATCCATCCCTGCAGTTCGCAAATCTCAGGTGGTTTATGACCGAGGAAACTAGTACCTGCTAAGGCTGCCCGGGATCACGGATAAAGACCATAATGGCATCCATCTTCTTCTTCTTCCTATGCCGTCCCCATTAACGGAGGTTGGCGACCACATTTCTAAAAGTTTCTCTGTCTTTTGCAACGTGGAATAATTCGTCTACAGTCATGTTTGTCCAGTCTCGAATATTTCGCAGCCATGACTTCCTCTTTCTACCTATTCCCTTTTTGCCATCGACTCTACCCTGCATGATGACCTGCAAAAGACTATATTTATCATTCCTCAGTATGTGTCCAAGGTATGCAGTCTTGCGTACTTTTATTGTGGCATAATGTGGCATATTTCGCCAATGGCGAAGAAGAAACGGTGACGAAAGTGGCACCTCTTTGGTTTTAGGCCTTGCATAGAATAGACAAGGGCAGACACTCTTTTACCCTAGGGTCTATTGGTCCCAAAGGCCGATGAGCCAAATTGTGGTAAATGGCATAAGAATGCAGAAGGCAAGTGGAAACCTCTGCAGTAAAGGTCAAAAAAACCCTAGTGAAAAGTGAAAATCTTACTGATCATGGAATTCGGAAACCAAGATCCGGAAAGAGAGGGCAATCTCGAAACTTCGGGGCCTCTCCGGTCGTCAGCAAGTAAAAATCTCTTAAAAACCTTAACAAAAATAATGGATCTAGATGGAGCATGAGAGTCGGGCATTGAATGTAAGAAGTCTGTTTGCAACAGCAAAACTGGAAAATGCAATTTTGGAAATAAAACGTCTGCAAATAAATATATTGGGAATCAGCCACATGCGATGGGAAGGAACTTGTGAAGTTAATAGAGCGGTAATTACTTTTACGCCAATTTCAGATATGTTGGAAATTAATACGGAGAGGGTTCCAGTAAATATAATACGTAAATGTACGTTTCCACAACCGATAAAGCCGATGAAGACGTTGAGATGTTTTACGACCAACTTAACAATGCTCTGAACCTAACAAAGAAGCATAATATAAGCTAACAGTCATATTAGGAGATTTCAACGCCAAAATTGGTAAGGGAGCAGGTGGCCCATGGATTGGTGAGTTTGGATTAGATGAGAGAAATGGGCGTGGGGATAGACTCTTAGAATTCGGCCAAAGTCAAGAGCTAATTACAGCAAACATCTTGTTCGACTTACCAAAGCGCCGATTGTATATCTGTAAATCACCAGCAGATCGAGAAACATATATGGTCAGAAACCAAATGGTCTAAAGTCAAGTCTAAAGCAAGTTACTGCTTTTTGTATTTTTTTTAATTTTTACTTAATTTTTAATTAACGAAAAAAAATATTTGTTAAAAATATAGCCCTAATCCAAATTTTAAACCATTATCTTTACTTTATTTGTCACAGTGACTAGGCTACTAGCTAACTAAATTTTTGATTGTAGATCTATTTCGTTTACGTTATTTTTTGGTGGTATTTTCATCTCTCCCATATATTTTTTTCGCCACCGATTCCATTACTCTACCGAATTTCTTTTCTATTCTTATATTTATAATTTGGAAATAATTTTAAATCATAGGAATATCATCACTCACTGCAGCTATCATTCTATGTATAATCGCTGTATTTTGCTGGTTTATGCTTTCTTACAACAATACAACTGTTAGGAAATCTAAATATATAACATTTTAAATGTAATCTATTTGAAATTTAAATGGAATTTCGGAGAAATATAAATTACTTTAAAAGGTTTAGAAGTCTTAGTCTTAAGTATTAGAAAACCTTTTTTATAGTAACTGCACTACATACAATTATAGTAAAAAGAAATTTATGGGGCCTTTTGTTTAAGAGCCTTTGTCAATTTGTAAACTTGATTAATGGATTTCCGATTAAAAATCTCCTTTTAAACGCAGGTACTCTAATTTTCTAAAAGCACTTAATGAACAGAAACTGATGGATAACAAATGTAACTTAGGTAATTTTTAAATGATCTTTAACGAAAAAGCAGAATTGAAATTTATAAACTTGTAATGTACCGAGTCGTTGAGTAAAATCCTAATTAGAATAGTGTTTTATTATAAATAAATTTTCATCTCAACATATAATAAAAAATATTAGAATAGTGTTTTATTATGAATACATTTTAATCTCAACATATGATAAAAATAAATAAAGATTTCATTTAATATCGAAATCCCAATTAAAATTTAGAACTAGAGAATTTGTTTTAAACAATCACTTACGTCTCAACACAAATGTGTTTGGATATCCTCAGTTTTTAGATTATTTTGGGACCATCTAAAACATTTCAATCGTCTTAAATAATTCACAGAAAGTGCTTATGAAAATACTGTAGTTTATATGACAGTGACTTGTCAGATGCTATGTTCACCAATAAAAATGACCTGCTGGTCGTCTTCGATATTTCAGCTATATATAGAAATTAAAAAAAAACACTGTAAAAACCATTGTAGTCAAACACCACGTCAGTAATTATAATTATAATTTGTAATTATATAAAAGTAGATAAAATTCTTATGGTTTTGGACAACCTAATGATCGAGGACAGATATTGTATGAGTTTTGTAAAGAAAACAAAATGATCATTCCAAACGTCGGATAATTCTGCTATGGTACGTGAAGATGTCAACAAAGGTGCAAGAAATAACTGGACCATATAGGTAAACTGTAAGTGGTTTACTTGATAAACAAGGAAATATTATAGTCAATGGACAAGACACACTGGAGAGGTGAAGAGAATAGGAAAGCAAACAGTCGAGATGAAATTCCCAGCGAAATAATCAAACTACTCGACGATAAAAGGAAACATTCTCTTCTAAACCTCTTCAATAAAATATACAAAACAGGGCATATACCAACACACTGGCTACTGTCAACATTTGTAATAATACCGAAAAAATAAACGCTAAACGATCATCGCACTCATGATGGCTCATCAGTCTGAAGAGCCATGCATTGAAAATTTTCTTAAGAATACTGCACTCGAGAATTTACAACAAAATAGAAGTACAACTAAGCGAAACACAGTTTGGTTTCAAAAACAACCTTGCAACCAGAGAAACATTATTCAGTTTACAGATCATGGTTCAAAGATGCAGGGATATAGAACAACCGGTATATATGTGTTTTATCGACTTTGAAAAGGCCTTTGACGGGGTCACCCACGACAAACGCATCGGTATCTTGATATCTTGAAAAGGTGAGAATTGATGACCAAGACCTAGTAGTATCAAAAATTTGTATTGGCATCAATGTGCAAACATATGAATTGGTCAGAACACGATAGAAACAGTGAAAATACGACGTGGAATGAGGCAGGGGCTTAAGTGCCCAGCCTCAACTCAGTTGACTACCTCGACTGCCCAGACTGAAGTGACCAAAATCTTTTTGTTTCTATCCGCTGTCCACGCAACTTCGAACGCAACTAAGCGAGAATTCGTTACGTCTTATTTATTTAAGGCATAATAGTCATCGATTCTCGATTTTACTATCGCATTTTTCTGGTTAAATAACTTATATTTATATTGAATAAATATTAATATAACACATTCAATTCATGTTTAATATTTTAAATTTACGTGATATGGACGAGGAAATGCGGAATAAAAAATAATAGCGATTGCTTTTGTTAGAAGCATCTGTCATTATTCAGACAAGCACTCAGATCGTGTTTATTCTCATTTAAAATATGGAATGGTAGGTAATATTTTTAGTTATTTTTAATAAATGCATTAAAACGCACTAAAATGCGAAAAATGCATGAAGTTGAATGTTCTGTCTTTAACACCATATTGCATCAACGGGTTTGATTATTTATTTTCTCTAAAGTATATTGTGGTAATGTATATTTAACAATAAGGAATATCAGGAAGTTTCAGTTTCGAATATTTCATGCTCTTATCTTCCCTCTTATCTTCTTCATAAGTTTAATCATAGTTATCATGGTCTATTAATTGCCTACTATAAAAGTATTTATCCCGATCTCGGAATCTCCTATTGAAAAAACAGGAAAATAGCATACTAGAAGTTTATTTGATTAGTTTTCTAATAAATGACTTCGTTACCAAATGGCTATAAAACAATTAAAAAATCGATACCGCTTTAGAACAAAATGATCAGT
The DNA here is from genome assembly GCF_040954645.1 of Diabrotica undecimpunctata. Taxonomy (NCBI): domain Eukaryota; kingdom Metazoa; phylum Arthropoda; class Insecta; order Coleoptera; family Chrysomelidae; genus Diabrotica; species Diabrotica undecimpunctata. The sequence continues at coordinate 93,914,536 of NC_092808.1, read as the reverse complement.
CAAACTATCGAACGGAATCGAAAAGAAAGCAAACAAATATGGACATAAAATCAATTCAATTCCCATCAACATGTTTTTAAGAAAACAGCAGTTTTCTAACTTTGGACACTCTTAATTTATATTTGACCTAAATTGGATTTCTTATTTATCTTAAAACGCAAATGTTTACCTACTAGTTATATAGTAGTTATGTATATATAGTTTCAAAACAGCATGATAATATTATATAAAATTGTGAATAAAGTAAAAATTATTATTTCTTTATACATTTTCAGAATGTATTTTTTTTATAATTTCGCGGTCAGTATAAAAAGTTTACCAAAGCAACTTTTCGCATAGGAAAACATTTTTCTATTCTATGGAATTCAGAAATCCAGTCCCATTTAAGCTTTGTACTTTCCCATCTTCTATTAATTTTGACCAGTATTAGCAACTTTTATTAAAATCTAACTAAAGAATTTTGTATCAGTCTTATGTTAAGATGTCTCTAAAGTGTATCATTGCCCGATCTTTTCAAGAGATGCTAGTAAGATTTCTTTAAGGTGATAAGTTTTTTTTCTTTAAACATTTTTCATTCAGAACCATAGTATGATGTAATCGTTCCCAAGTTCCTGTAATTACTTAATGTTCAGTTCTTGATTGCTTTTTTCCACTAAACCTTCTATGGACCTTACCACAGAAGCAATATCCTTCACTATAGAAACTGCAACTGCACATGAGCGAGTAAGCTGCTGTCAAGTCTATTAACGCCACGGAGCTTTTGGAACAATATTGAAAGCCGGTTTAGCTACAGGTTGTTAATGCTAGTACCTCGTCACAACGGCTTCAATTGGGTCTAAAACCAGCTTGCTTCGCCAATAATTTCTAGAAGATTCTGCCAGCGATTCTTTTATAAATAAGTTTATCCAAAAGTTTATCGGCATATAGTACATTGACCTGGGTTGAACATATTGGTGGCTGTCGACAGAGGCTGCTGTACATAAAAATAAACATTAAGCTGAGATTGAGAAGTCACAGATATTTTGGATATTTATAGTTATAAATATAGTACATTTGTAGAAGTATTGTCATTGTAGTATTTTATTTAAAGTATTACACAACGGTAGCAGGGGACAGTGTCATGTGTGTACAAACATGTTTCGCTTACTAGTCGTGATTATAAACAAAAGTAATTTGTTACACTAATGAAATAATATAATGAATTGAAATACATTTTGTTATGAGTTCGTTTAACTAAGGATCCAAAAGTAACCTCGCCCTAACACCAACCTATTTAATAATACATGGTGATATTTGCGGTAATCTACACGAGAAATAAGGGAATGCGTGCTTGTTGGAATAAGGCGATGGATAGGGACAACTGGAGAGAAATTCTTGAGGAGGCTAGGAAACACGCAGGGTTATAAAGTCAGAATGATGATGATGATGATATCTGCGAACTATAATATACAGCGACAACTATTATAGAAGAAAAAAATAATATAATGGAAATTTTTATCAAAAATTGAAAATTCAGACGAAAAATGGACTAATTAGACATTGTGACGAATCCCGGATAACTCAATCGTCATCGGATGGACTGGAAGGTGAAAAGACAAAGTAAGAATTTAGTTTATTTTTATAAATACTTCCTTTTCGAATTTTTGTTATTGAATTTTTCTTATCAAATATCGAATATTTTAAATATTATCTATTATTATCGAACTTTATTATCGATTTTTTTTGTCAAATTTTTTTAATATGGACCTGAATATTATTATTTTTTTGGTAAAAGAGATATAAATGATTTTTTTAAATTCAATAATTAGTGATTACGTGACGTTGAACAGTGCAATAAGTAAATATCATGCACTGGAAAAAAAGGACGGAAAGAATTGTATAAATAAGACAAAGAAGTAAATTCATCATCATCATCATTGGTGCTACAGCCCTATAAAAGAGCCTCGACCTTCCCAAGTCTATTACGCCAGTCAGTTCTATCCATTGCCAACTGTTGCCAGTTTGCTGCGCCTATTTGTCTACCATCCTCATCTACACCATCCCTCCATCTGAGTTTTGGTCTACCCCTTTTTCTACTTCCCACAGGTTGTGACATAAGGATTCTTCTAGGAGGGTTGTTCTGCTGTGATCTTGCCAGATGTCCTGCCCATCTTAGTCTTCCTATTTTTATAAAGGATACTACGTCTTTACCACCAAATATATGTTTATATCTGTGATATATCTCGTAGTTGTACCTCCTTCTCCAAACACCATTTTCACAGATGCCACCAAATATTCTTCTCAGGATCCTTCGTTCAAATATAAGCAGGAGATTTTCATCTGCCTTGGAAATGGTCCATGCCTCAGACCCATATGTCAACACTGGTTGTATAAGGGTTTTGTATATGGTTATTTTTGTTTTTTGGCTTAAGTTTCTGCTTCTCATATGTCTACTCAGTCCAAAATAGCATTTGTTTGCTAGGATTATTCTTCGCTTGATTTCGTCCGTCATGACGTTCTCCTTGGTGATCAGGGAGCCCAAGTATGTGAATTTGTCCACCACTTCAAGAAGTAAATTAGAAAGCTTAATTATTATAAGACAAATTTAGACAATAATGCATAGCCATAAACCTGCTGCTCTTGTCACAGCAAGAAAGGTACTAAAATAATCATAGAAGCTCTAAAGCTTATAAATTATTCATTCTGTCTTTTGAAGATAACCGTATCTTGTTTACGGATGAGGATATGAATGAAACAGGATTAAAGGTTGTGAGAATTATACAAGAATTAAAAACGCATAGATTATCCCTTCTGTTCTTTTGAGTTAACTGTCTCACGCTAAGGATTGTGAATATGGATCAAAGCAGACTTGAAAAATTAAGATTTGCGGGAAACTACCCACCCATTTTAATCACTTTGATCAAGGTCAAATGTTGTCAAATATATATATATATATATATATATATATATATATATATATATATATATATATATATATATATATATATGTGGTATTGTGTTATTTTCCTCGTTATATACACCTCGTTCCCATATCCAGTATCTTTCTTAGAGATTAAAACATCCAGGAAAGGTAGTGTGTTATTATATTCCTTATCCACGGTATATTGTTATTGTCTCTTCTTTATCGTTTATATCATTCAGGATTGTGTGCAACAACTTTGGTCCATGAGGCTATATTGAGAATACATCATCTACATATCCCCACCATACTGTGGGTTTTAAATTTTGTTTAGAAATAATATTTGTTTCAAAATCTTCCATAAATATATAGGCTAATAATGGAAATAAACTAAAGCCCATTCCTAGACCAAAATTTTGTTTATATAATTCATTATTTAGTTGAAAATATGTATTATGGAGAACGAGATCCTACAGCATACACAAGGAATAATACGAGGAAATAGCAATACCACACATAAAAGTATTATCAAAAAAACTTAAATATATATACCGAAAAGGAGTACAACCGTCAAATTTTAATACAAAATGTTTAGTTCATTATGATAGTGGAGGGTTGTCGGTCAAAAGGTGGTACATAAAAAGATAGGATACTGCTACTTCATCCTTATTTGAAAATGTTTCGTATATTAGTCCATACACATCGTCAGTTCATCTAAAATTTGTTAAATGAGCATACATGAATACAGAAAAAATAGCAAAAGGTTTATCTTACAAAGATATGTAGCTCAAAAAAGACGAAATTGAAGTAAAAGCTTAACTTATAAACCATATACAACATAAATCGTTCAGTTTTTTATAGAGGAAACAGAACTAAGTCAGTTTTTTTTAGTATAAGTAAAAACTGTGCAAAAATACTTCTATTCTTTGCACAGTTTTATAGTTATACTTCTTTTACTAGGCTTATATAATTAATACTTAGATTTTTGCAGTTTGCATGTAGACGTAACTCACAATATATTTTTAAAAAGAAATTCTTTTTGCTTTCGTGTAGAATTGAAATATTGAAATATCTCACATTATAAATGTTTCATGGAGGAGCTCGTTTTTGCAAAACGTAAGGTTAACTCAGCTCCGAAATCATAAAATGCTTTCATGCAAAAGAAGGACTTAAAACAGACAATTATAGTAGGATTAACATTTTTGCTTTTTTAGTAAACTGATCCCAATAAATAATTACTTCTGAAAATAGAACTAGGGCAGAAATAAAATTTTATGAGAATAGCATTTCACGGAGTGTCTTCACCGACATGTTTATGGAGACGTAAAACTCTCTAGAGCTCCTAAAACTTTTAGGCCGCTGTAATCATTTTTGTGTCATTTGAGGATACTATTTTTAGAATGATATCCGGTTTTTATTGTTTGATAGGGTTCATTTACTCTTTATCATACTATAAAGTAAGTACACATATTTATATAATATATAATCTAAATGCATAGTTTGTTACGTTATCAAAATACAGGGTACCTATCTTTTAACTGTCTTATCACAAAAAAACTGCAGAAGAATTATAAAGTTTATTCTTTAATTTCATCCACCTTTAAGCGGTGAGAATATATAATTAATAACTAATAAATAATTAAGGTACAAAGTAACTTTACCAAAAAAATTATCATGTTTTATCACGGTCATTATTTTATAAAAACTTTTTTCCATTTTCAATTTTCTAAATTTATTTTCCCTTATATCTATTGGTTCTTATATTTTTCCTTATCGTCCGCTGCTATAAGATAATCTTCAGACTTTAATTCCTTCTTCTCTAATAAGATTATGGGACCTGTTCTACTGTAACGTAACTTGCTAGGAAGGGCAAGTTAGCCATTACTACCTCTCGCAGGGTTATATTTTTACCAGGTCTACTGATTTTTCAGTAGATCTACTGATTTCAACTTCAATTTATTGATTTACTGAAATATTATATCGATCTATTAAAAAATATGTAATGATAAAATCATGTTCAAAAAGTGATCATTATGTCAGTGTTCAAGTATAAATTAAAAAAAATTATTTATTGATATACATCCATTATTCTTAATCTACTGAAGAAATAAAATATGACCTGGCAACTTTTCTGGTGCCGGTTGGTGCCAGTTTAGGATTCAGTTAATTCCATACGATTACGCTTTCCTTGTCTAAGGAAATACCATATATCTGGGATGGGGTATATTTAGATAAAAAAACTGGGAACTGAAACGTACTAATCGAAGTGACATAATTTGGTACTAAAAGAAAAAGGAAAAATAAAGGGAGCTACCTAGTCCTTTTTCGCGGGGCGATGAAAAATCCTACGAAACTTGACCAACGAGAATATTGGCTTAAAAAAGATTCCAAAAAAATGACAAATATGCTAAACCTCTCTAAAAAACCAAAATGCACACATAGTCAAAAAGAAAGAGAAGCAAACACACTTACTTTATATTGTCGCTCTATGTAGTATAATTTAGTGTTCTTAATATTATGACAGTGTTCTTAATGCTGCGACAGTTGACAGTATTCAAATAATTGTTTTGTCATTCCAATGTCAAGTTTTATGCGCATAAAAGCCTAATTCTGCAATTCACCCGGCCCTAGTTTTGAACAAAATCTTGCAAATATCTAGGGTTATTTTTAATTCCAGCTGATTTACGACTAGGTTTATGATTATCATCAGGTACTTGATTCAGTTCTTGAACAGGTACATTTTGTCTTATATGCTATTGATTCACTAGTGAAATTCTCTAGTGTATTATTTGGACTTTCATTTTCATCTTCATCGTTATCGCGATTCAATAATTTTAGGTCTCCTCTAGGAGCCAAATGCTTCGTTGCAACTGTACTTTTCTTTCCATTTTGATACTGTGTTAAGGCGTAATTAAAATTGGCTTCTAAAAGATAAACCTTTTCAACTAAAGGATCTTCTTCGTACAAATTTTTTTAGTAATACTTTGTCTGAATCTTGAATCCATGAAGGAATATAAGTTTCGCTAGTTGATCTTCGTTGATAAGTAAACAAACGTTCATGAGGTGTTGAATTGGTTGCTGTACACAGTAAAGTTCGTATATGTAGAGTGCAGAGCATCTGGTAGAACAGTTTCCCATTTAGTAATGTCTAAATTTTTGGTTTTCAATACTAGATTCACCGTTTTCACCTTGACTTGTCCATCTCGTGTAGGGTTATATAGTGTTGTTCTACTTGAAGATATTGCTTTAGAGTGTAAGTAATTAATAAATTCTTGTGAAGCAAAGCTAGTTCCCCAGTCAAAATTTATATATGCCGGCATTCCATATAAACAAAATAGTTGATTCAAACATTCAATTAGTATCTGTCCAGATGTATCTGAGCATGGAAAAGCACTTGGAAATCTTGAAAATTTGTCAATGTCATTCCATATAAACAAAATAGTTGATTCAAACATTCAATTAGTATCTGTCCAGATGTATCTGAGCATGGAAAAGCACTTGGAAATCTTGAAAATTTGTCAATGTCATTCCATATAAACAAAATAGTTGATTCAAACATTCAATTAGTATCTGTCCAGATGTATCTGAGCATGGAAAAGCACTTGGAAATCTTGAAAATTTGTCAATGATTGTAAGCATATAGGAATTTATAGAAGAACTGGGTATTGGACCTTTAAAGTTAATGTTCAATGTTTCGAACGGAGCTGTTGATTCGATTAAATGTTTATCATCTTCTTTCTTATAAAATCTGGGTTTAATTTCTGCACAGATTGGACAAGAGGTAATTACTTGTTTAATTTTATCCATAGAATAAGGGAAATTTCGAATTTTTATAAAAAGGTACATACAAGTAATCCCAGGATGCGATAAATGTGAATGTAATTGATATATTTTGTTTTATATTATTTATATTATTAGCCCAGGGAAATAAGCTTTTTTCATGACACTCGTTCGGCCAGGCAACCGACAGTTGTACCGAAAGTAGTATAGACCTCTATAACAAGAACCTATATGTTTCCTGCAGTCGATTTTTTGGACTTCAAATTAAGGTCAAAAAATGGTAAATTTTCGCTTTTTTCGTCTATCAGCAAAAAGTAAAGCGTTTGAAACAAATTTAAGAAGAGAAGAAACTTATAAGTCATAAAAACCTTCAAAATGGCGGTCTCTAAACGTTCCTATTCTTATTTGTTGTTTAGAAAGTTGAAAAATAAGTCAAAAATTTCGGTTTTTTAAAGATGTTAATAACTTTTTTTAAAATAAACTTTAACCTTTATATTACACACAATGTTGGGTCTTGTGGTGCTTAAAATAAGATCAAAATTTCAAGTCGATCGGTCAAAGAGCTTAAAAGTTATTTAATTTGTTTATCCCCAATTAAATTTTTTTGCAGCAATATAAGTCAGAAAATTAAATAGTTATATTAAATATACGGATAGATTCTAAAAGAAGATTTATTTTATTAATATGACTTAAAAAAAATGAGGAAAAATAATTTTAAATACACTCGCGATCATAAAATCCGGGTCACCTTGAAAATCACCGATATTTCATTTTTAACGAGCTTTATCGTAAATAATAATAACACAAATACAAACTAATGCATGTTTCTGGGAAATGTTGTCAGCTTAGCGGTTTCCTTTGCAACAAATAAATTCAATAGTGCCTATTTCGCGGGAAAGCGCACACTTCCCAAAATAAACGGTACCTGTAACTGCCGCTTGTTTTAAATGTCTCATTTGTGTTTCGACTTTTTGTTCAAACGCAACGAGCAAACGTTTATTATTGCCACCATTAGTGTCTATTAGTGCCATTATTAGTGTTTATTATTGTTTATTTTTTGCCAAAAATACCTTGACTGTTGTTAAAACGGCACAAATTGTTGCGCTTGTAAAAGACGGTCACACTCAACGGCAAGTCGCAAGAACTGTTGGCGTAAGCCTTTCTACGGTTCAACGAGTGCTTCAACACTTTCAGGAGAAGGGTTTGCTATCCAGACGACCTGGCTCTGGACGAAGAAGAATGACCACGGTACGAGATGACCGTTTTCTTGTGTTTTAGGCTTTACGAAACCGGACCTCAACTGCGATTATGCATCGAAATCGTCTACAGGAAGTACGAAATCGCAATGTTATCGTTGCAACGGTCAGGAGAAGATTTCGTTCTTTTGGACTATCTTCTCGGGTAATGGCTACAGGACCGCCACTTCGCCTGGCGCATCCAGTTACACGACTAGCTTTTGCTCGACAATACGCGCATTGAGGAATTAACGATTGGAGCAAAGAGTTATTCTCAGATGAATCCCGTTTCTGCCTAACTGGATCCGATGGACGTGTAAGAGTTTGGAGGAGAACCGGTGAATGATTCTCACAAGCTTGCATTGCTCCAAGAATGCCATTTGGTGGAGGCTCGGTCATGGCTTGGGGAGGTGTATCTTCCGACTTCCGCACAGAATTACCCTTCATCGAAAATGGGTTCTTAACTGCACGAAGGGACATTACGGAGATTCTGGAAGAACATATTATGCATACCATGGCAAGGCTTGGAGAAAACGTCGTTTTTATGCAGAACAACGCGCAAACGCACGTTTCCACGATCAGCATGCAATACTTGGACGAGGTTGGAATTTCGAGGTTACCCTGGCCAGCTAGGTCTCGGGACCTGAATCCCATCGAACATATCTGGGACGATTTGAAAAAACGTATTCAACCCCTAACATCTCCTCCTAACAACGGACAGGAGCTCAAGGATCTGTTAGTGAGAGAGTGGAATAACATACCACAACATGTAATCCGGAGAAAAATTGAGAGTATGCCCCGTCGTCTGCAAGAGGTCATTAGAGCAAGTGAAGGCAATACACGATATTATTCATTGAAATTTCATTGACATTTTACCACGTTCTGTATTTTCCATTTTTTTCGTATGTCTGTTTTATCAACAATTTGGTTTGTTTTCTGCTTTTTCAATAAAAAAATAAAAACCCGTTTTTTTCTTTCAAAACAAACATTGATGACAAATAAAAAATACGTTAGCCTAAAAAAATGGTTATTACTGCACCAGAGGCAAAAATATTCCAGAAACTTGAAATTTTCAAGGTGACCCGGATTTTATGATCGCGAGTGTATTACAAAATAATTTGTCAAAAACATATCAATTTTTTGCTTATAAACTGATTTTTTTTATATTTTCACAGCCTGAATTTTTTTACAAATTAAAAAAAAAGTTGACCTAGTACACTTTGGGACGAAGTTGGTACCTTTTTTTTATAACAATTAAGAGACTTTATTAGGGTCATCGGAAAGAACATACTTAAAGGTTTTAACGTGAAAAATTCTGAAAAGAAGACGAAAATAGCGAAAATTTACGGTTTTTTGACCTTAATTATTGTTAATAATGAATTAAGTCCAAAAAATCGACTACAGGAAGCAGGACTGCAGGAGGATATAGGTACTTGTTATAGAGGTCCATACTACTCAAAACAACTATCAGTTGCCTGGCCAGACGAGTGTCACAAACAGGGTACTTTTTTGCTTATTTCTCTGGTTTATATTGCATATTCTTGGCTTCAACGCAAGCATATGCTTTATTTTCAATTAAAGAATGTTTTGGTTCAGAATCTTTGAGGGTAGGTGAGAAAAAAGCAGATTAACTCAGCGTGGCAGCAATAGCAAATTCAGATGCATCTGTTTCAACAACGAGAATTTCTTTTTCATCAATTGTCTATAGAAGTGCATTAGCTATATCAGTTCTCAACTGCTCAAAAGCAAATACAAAGTATGGACCTAATGGAAATTTCTTGCAATCTATAAGACTTCTAATTTTTGCTGAAAAATTATTAACCCATTTTGAGTAATGCGAAAATATTCCAAGTGCCCTCTGGAGACTTTTAGAATAATTAGGAACTGGTAAATTTATTAGAGGCTTCAAGCTGTCTGAATCAGGTTTCATTGTAGAATTTTCTATTGTATATCCCAAAATATTTATAACTTTTTGATTGTAGTAACATTTATTTTGATTTAAAGTTAACCCATATTTTTTAACGGCATTAAAAAATATCTGTAAATTTAAATGCTATCTATCTTGATCCAAACCACCAACTGTTATGTCATTTAAATAAGCGTAAACACCTTGTAGATTTTCTTTTTTAATAATCAATGGCTCTCTGAAAACATGATACTCCATTGGTAACGTTACAAGGAATATGGTGGAATTTGTAAAGGCATACATTTGCCTCGAAAGCTGTAAATAGTTTGTCAGATTCCTGGATTGGTATTTATAATACGCAAATTTTAAATCAATTGAGCTAAAAATTTTATATTTTGATATTTTAAACACTAGTGAATCGATATTCGGCAAAGGATGAACATCAAGTAATATAAATCTACTTTCGTTTTTAGTTACCAAAACTTGGGCCCTCCAAGGTGATTTACTCTCTTCAGTAATTTTTTCTTTAAGGGGATGTTTTATTTCTTTTGAGCTATTTTCTTGTGGAATCCTAAAGCAATTACTATTTTAATGTTAATAAGCCACAATTGAAGTTTAACATAAGTTTATTGACGTTTCAATTTCCACTTCGGAAATTAATTAACATTAATAAATTCATCATATATTATACATTTTAAAGTAGACACCTTAAAAATGATATTTTCAATATATCTGAGTTGCGTCCCTGGGACGCTTTATTGTAAGACCAAATTCTACTGCATTCTGACGATTAATTTACGACACAATTGGTCTAATTTAGCATAATTAGAGTCGCTTCTTTAATTTTTCTCTTTTTACCATCTGTTTCTTTTAGAATTGTACTTGAATCGTTCCATTGAACTCTATGTTCATTTTCCCATGCATGTTTACATATTTGAGATCTATCAAATTCTCTATTTTTAATATAAGATTGATGTTCACTTATTTAATGGTTTTACAGAATTCCGTAGGATCTGGGTACCCATATTAAAAGAGGAAGTTAATAAATGGAAAATACCACCATTAGTAAGTCAGTAACATATCGAAGATACATCATTTATGTTTTTTAAATAATATACACATAAAATCAGAGTTGATGTTCATTGGGAGTAAAGACCAAATACTTACCACGTCAGGATAGTGTTATGAGGTTTTTTCTGCTTTTTTCCTCATGATTTACTATGCAATCACTAACAAGGGAATTTTACTGTCATCATGGCATTTGCGTTTTTTTTAAAGACGAACTACATGCTTTAATTTTTTTTGTGATGGATATTCTCAAGTTAAAGTTGATTTCATGTAGTCGAATGAACTATCTTACAAACAATCATCCCAGGAACGCAACTCAGCAATATTGGCAATATAATTTTGAAGTCGTCTACATACTTTAAAATGTATAATATATGTCTGAATTGTCAATATAAATGAGTCAGATAAAATTAAATTATTAGAAGAATTTTTCATCATGTAACAAAAAACAAAATTAGATTAATTTATTAATATTTGTATTTTGAAAACGATTTCCGAAGTGGAAATTGAAACGTCAATAAACTTATTTTAAATTGTGACTTATTTCCATTAAAATAGTAATTGATTTATTTCTTGTTTAATAAATTCTTCGTCTTTCTGTGAATATCTGCGAGATTTAGTAGCAATAGGATGACAATTTTCTGTTAAATTATCAAACAACGAAGGTGGCTTAACTTTAGCTTCAGTAAGGCAACATTTCTTACGAGGTTTTCTTGGTCGTCCAATTTTAACTTTCGTGTTGTTTTATAATATCTTGACCCAAAATCACATCTGTATAAAGATTGGATAAAACTAAAGCGTTTGTTTGATCATATTTTTCTTTATCAGTCTGAATATTTATTAAACAATAGCCTTGAATATTTGTTGAGTATGGCATAGATGCGATAGAAACTTCTACTTAAGTTGAAAAAATTTTAAGCTTATGTTTAAGCTTGAATTCATGATCTAAAAAAGTATCTGAGCTTCCAGTGTGTATTAAGGCCTTGGCATTAATTTGGTTATCTATTACTTTGGCTATACATTTTGAAGATTTTGAAGAAGCGATTACAATTGTAGAAGCAGAAGTTAATTTCGTATGAATTTTATTTGATTGCATGCACATTTTAGCCTAATGTCGAATTTTATGACAGTTTTGGGTTGTACATAAAAAACAAAGGTTATTCTGAAATCCAAAAAGAATTGTGGGACATACCCTATACAAAAAAACATGGCACTACACTGCACTAAATGCATAAATATGGAACAAAAGTTTAAAATGAAATCAGGTGTATTTTCTTAGTTGACCGAATAGAAAATATTCTGCGATTGTATCCCCAACTATTTTGACAAGTTTTAAATAATTTAAATCCCTGCTTTGCATCACTCGAAATGAGACATGTGTACTTAAATATTTGTAATACTTAAATTTGATATTAATTTTCCCATTTTTTACGGGCCACGTACTCTATTGCGGCAAAAGAAACAAAAAAACTTTTTATTTTGAACCCCCACGACATACCTTCACGGTCTCTAAAATGGAAGTGATGCGATCTAACAATTCCTTCTCTTACCAGAATTAGTGGAAATTTCTTAAAGTGGTTTTTATCTTCTTTTAACTTTCCGATGTGATTTGGTTTTCCACAATGCACAGTGGAACCAAATATTATTTTAGACTATAACTCTACCAAGGCTGATACTGTCGATAAAATGTGTGGGCCATATTCAGTATCTCGAAGGTCTAGAAGATGGCCATTAGTGATATTATTGCAGCTAATAAACATAGTCGGTATAAATAGTCAAATAGTCACATGCTGTTTATCAGGAAAATTTACAGACATACCGACGACGATACCTAAAAACGTTAGCTATGTCTCTGATGATACCATATCTCCGAGAAAAGGCAGAAATTAAAAGTTTTCCATCTAATATTCAAAACTTTCTTTCTAAATATAGAATATCTCAGCCACAGATTGATGAAGAGCCACTAGCAAAAATAAGAAATATATGTAATTTTTGTGAGAGACGAGCAAACAGAGTAACTACAATTAATTGTAGTGCCTGCAGTAAGTCGATTTGCAAAGAACATGCGATTACCAAAATCTCTTGTCCAGAATGCAGCAATGCACACAATGAACACGAAGACAACGATTAGTGGAATACCTACAAAAATATTTTACTGTAGCGTATTAGCTTATTTTTAGATTTTTTAATTCTTAGCCTTATTGTAACATTAAGATGATTAAATGATCCCTTTAAATTTGGATTTTTTTTTTAAATTTTTGTATAATTAAATATTTTTTATGTTTATTACTATGCTTTCCATGCATTCATAAAGTATATCATAATATATATATATATATATATATATATATATATATATATATATATATATATATATATATGATATTTTATATTTATATATGATATTTATATTAGCCCCTTTTATTGACCCCAACCCATCCAAATATTATATATATATATATATATATATATATATATATATATATATATATATATATATAATATATATATATATATATATATATATATATATATATATATATATATATATATATATATATATATATATATATATATATATATATATATATATATATATATATATATATGGTGATTTTTATACGTTATGCTTGCGTTACGCTTAAAGCCGCTTGTAGATAAAAGCTAATGGCTAGTATGCGTATGCGCAAAAAAATCGAGACAAACCAATACTTGGTTTTAAGGAAAAACGATGAAGGACTTTAAATTTTACGGGTGGCTGTTTTTCTAATCTAAATTTATATACTCATTATAAATTTTTCCTTTATTTTCCTATTCTGTATTTTCTTTTGATTTCTTTGCGTGTTTTATTATTGTAAAGGAACATTTTAACGGAAATGATCGAAATTGAAATGTAACAGGTAGAATTGCACAATTAGAATGAAATTGTTTTATCTGGTTTTGAATTCGGTGACGAATGCATTAGAATGATAATGAAATAGGTTGTTTTCCAATGATACGGTTGATCGACATACGGCGTCCGAATGTCAGTAACATTAATGTTTTAATATACATTTTTCAATTATCCGATAGCACACTGCATTCCTAGTTCATTTGACCTGTTTTGTTTTTTTTTAATTGAAAAATATACAAAATGCACCATATACTATACTTTCAGGTATTTAGAATTAATTTGAATGCAATGTTTGGAACTATAAAATTAAAATATATGAGATGTGTAGCTTTCTAACTATCAAAGTGGTATTATGATATCAAAGTGGTAGTTATTCATTTATAATTGAAAAATCATAGGGAATCGCAAACCGTGCCCCGTCAAAAAGATATATTAGTATCTACCTTTTTTTGGTCTTTCTCGATAATTTCATTTCAGTTAATTTTATATATACCAAATCAAATTACTGGACAGACATGTAAGAAGTGTTGATGAGAAAACTTAAGATCATTAATCAATACCTCTTCAGACCAGATAGGGACACAACGAATTTAATGTTCATAATATGTCAGCTAGTAGAGGAAGCTCTATAATATAATGGTACACTACATTTTTGTTTTCTTTGAAAACACTTTTGACTCGGCTCCGAATGAGAAAATATGGAAAACTAGCGAGGACATAGGGATTAACAAAAAGCTACTCATACAGCTCAAATCTCAAAATAGTTGTACAAAAAATGTGATGAGAATGAATAACAAACATGAGAGCATCTGCCACCACATGGAGTGTTGGTCAACAAAGAGTCCTGAGTCTTCTAGTATTTATTAAGGGACACAATTGTCAAAGAAGCCAAAGAGGTTTCAAAGAAACAAGAGTAGTTGATCTATATCCACGATTTGGTTACCTAACGAGCAACAAAAAATACATAAAAGAAAAGAGAGATTAAAAAGTTGTAATGAATATTCCATTCAATATACAATAAAAATTAATCTAGATCAAAACTGCCAATAGATTTAAGATGCCAGGAAAGAACAAAGTTTAAATTAAAAGTTTCGGCTCGTTTATATTATTTACGCGAAAGGTAAAAATGGAAGCAAAAATCTATATCAACAGAAAAGTGGAAAGTGTCCAGTAACTGCAAGATTTGGAGGAACTTCTACCCAACACCTCCTCATATATATATATATATATATATATATATATATATATATATATATATATATATATATATATATATATATATATATATATATATATATATATATATATATATATATATATATATATATATATATATATATATATATATATATATATATATATAATCCAATAGCTGTGCGCACCCACTTCCATGTAAGTAGACTACACAAGAAAAAGAGAAGGGATCCAAAGAAATGATTTTAAACAAATGGTTTAAAATAAAAAATGGATCTGCAAGTTAAATTAGGACAATAAAACACTGAAAACTTTGTTTTCAAAAACGTCCATAAAATTTATTATAAACTCTTATTACTACAGCTGTTTCGGCTGATTGCCTTTACCAAGTGATATATTTTGGCATGCGTTTGAACTTTATATAGTCTTTAATGAAATAGGTTTAGGAGGGAAGAACTGTTTGTCTCAAGTTGGTCATTCAGAATTATATTTGTGTTTTTTAATTTGTTAATTTTCATAGATTCTAACAAAGATAGCTTAAGGCCTTTATTTTGAATGTAAAGAATTTTAAATTCGTCATTAAAAGAATGATTATGATCTAGAAAGTGAAGTGCGTATGTAGAATCTGTTTTTCTATTATTGAAAGCTCTTTTATGTTCTGCTATTCGTTTATTAAAATTTCAACCAGTTTGACCGATGTAAGTTTTTGGGCAGTCGCCACATTTAAGTTTGTATACACCACCGTGTAAGTGCTTTTTATTTTGGCTCTTGTTGTTATTAATCTATTTGCCTACGTTGTTATTTGTTCTGAAAGCTGGTATTATTCCTTTCTTTTTTATGTGTTTGGCTATTTTTGTTGATATTTTGCCTGTATATGTAATCAAGCAAAAGGTACTGGGTTTTTTCTCTGGTGGTGGAAATACTAATTTCTTGTGTAGTTTTTGATTTAAAATTTTATTAATTGTTTGTTCGTTGCATCCATTGTTTACTGCTATTTGCTTAATGATATTTAATTCTGTCTCGAAGTTGTATTTTGACATCGGAATTTCTGTTAATATATGTAACACACTATGATAGGCTGCCAGTTGATGTTGTGTGGGATGGGATGATGAATTATGTATAGTTGTGTCAGTATGGGTAGGTTTATGAAATATGGAGAAGTCATGTTTGTTTTTAAATCTGTTAATTTTGAAATCTAAAATATTTATGGATTGATTTTGTTTTGGTTCTATTGTAAATTCAATATGACTATGGAGTGAATTAATATACGATAAAAATTGGTCGAGTTGCTTGTTAGTTCCTGTGAAACATACCAGTACGTCGTCTACGTATCTCCACCAATATGAAAACTGTTTGAATATGGGATGTTTTGAAATCTTTGTCTCTAGATGATCCATAAAAATATCTGATAGTAATGGGCTTAGAGGATTGCCCATTATAAGTCCTACACTGTTATTTGTATATATTTGATTATTATTATTAAATTAAATTAAATTTGATTATTAAATTCAAAGTAGTCCTGGTTTATGCAAATTTCAAGAAGATGTAAAATTTCAGATGTCATGATTGGATTTGTACTATTTTGGTCTAAAAGGTTTTTTTACTAGAATAAAAGTTTCTGTAGGAGGAATATTAGGAAAAAGATTTTTTACGTCAAATGAAATTAATCTGGAGTTGTTAAGTAATTGAAAATGTTATATTTTATTAACTAGTTCTATTGTATTTTTTATGGTAAATTTAAGTGAAAATTTAGTGTGTTCTAAAATAATCTTTTAAAACAGTTTTTTTGAAAGTTTATAGGACTGAGCTGAGTTTATATAAAAAGAAACTACAGGTCTTATTGGGTGATCCGGTGTGTGTAGTTTAAGAAAAGAGTATAATTTAGGAGGCTGTGGGTTCATGATATTGAGGTATTTCTGTTCTGTAAGATTTACTATTGATTTTGAATTTTCTAACGCTAGCTTAATTTGTTTTTGATACTTTTCTGTCGAATCTTTGTGTAACGTTTCAATATTTTACTTATTTAAAAATTCTATTGTTTTGTTATTATATTCTATTTCATCTCATTCATCAATTATTTAAATTAGGACACCTAGTGTATTTGATCAGCCGATGAACGAGTTGTACGGTAAGAGATAGGTACCTATGAGTCAGTGTCACTCATTCTATCGGAATACACACCAGAAAACACACACATTTATATATATATATATATATATATATATATATATATATATATATATATATATATATATATATATATATATATATATATATATATATATATATATATATATATAATATATATATCCGATAGATCTTACAATTTTTCGTCTGCTCCTACTCATATATTCAGCAACGTCACTCGGACGCTCTTTAGTGAGATTAGTGTTAACTGCGTCAGTAACATATTCATATTTTTTCTATAGCGTTAATATAAGTAACATGAATTATTACACTCCTTTAATACTCCAAATATTTCCTTTGGTATTAACTTTCAGTAACCGTTTTCTAATACCGAAATTTAATCACGTCAGAAAATGACGTCTTATTATTGCAACATGGCTCGTTATCGGTATTAAAACTTCGATAATGGAGTTTTTTTAATTTCATGCTATTTCATGAACGTGGACATAAATTTTGTCAAAATATGTCCCACAAAATAATCATTTGAATAAATCAGCAAATCGAGATTTGCTGACTTTGGATTTTGGAATCGATTAAAGAATTAACTATAAATAGTATTTAATTTTGTTGCAAAACTGTCCCCTTCCTATTTTAAGAAAAATTTTTAAACTGACAAGTCACGAACATTTATTTAAAGGAGACCACAAAGACATGTTCCTTTTTGAAATAGTCAACGAGTTTTTAGCGTTTGATAAAGTACTGAGTTGTAGCACATAACAATATTCTGTAAAACAAGCAACATTTCGTGTTCGTTCCAATATAAAACCACTATATATATCCCTACCCTCATCCCTGGTTATTTTACCACAAAAACAAAAGCTATTTTATCTAAATTCAATACACGATAGGAGCTTGCCACTCGAAATGTAACGTTATAACATGCTTTTTTATTTGTTTATTTTGGGGTCGTGACGAGAAGTAATCGATTTGAAATCCGCATAGATATTTGCCGAACTTCGATGCTTCCAAATTAGATTTATTCTTCTATCTATAGACCAGTTTTGTGAACTTCTGCCAGATAATTAATTTTTAATGTTCCATGTTAGTGCCGGTGTTTTATTGAATTTTGCGGCAATGTAGCTTTTTCTAATTAAATTCTAATCGTTCCTAGAATTATTTGAACAGGAATATTGTACATATTGTTTTATCTTATCTATATTACCCTTGCGTAGTATGAAACAGTATTAGGGAATTAGTGAAATGATTCTAATATAGAACAAAAACAAATAAAATAGTTTTTAGTATGTTTGTTATTAAAGTGTCGTGAGACCTAGCAGAAAACGTCTTGAAAATTATGACTTGCTAACAAAAAAAAAAACGTATAAAATATATTTACAAAAAAAAAATTAACAGTGTATAATAAAAATGTACAGTGTGCCTCAAGAAGATTTATACAAATGGAGAAAAAAAAAAAAGAATACAAATCCCGTCCCGTGTCTCACGTGACGTATTGCTATCCAGAAAAGCTAACTTAAATTATTTTTTCTAAATAAGTAAACATAGTTTTATAATACTAGTATACAGACAAATTTAATCATTATATTTTTCTGAGCATATTTTGTTTTTACAAATTGTCTTAATAATTAAACATCACAATTATATTATGAGACCAATTTAATAATTACTACAGTTTCTACAAGTCGCACCTGTCCTTTATTTCTTTTTATTTATCACGTTTACGGTTAGATTCATAAGTATCATCATCTGGTGATGTCGCCGTAAGATCGAGTGGCGGTTTATTAGGAGGACTGTTTAATATCAAAATATTAATCAGATGGCAATCCTTGCAGGTAAGCCAATTAGACGATTGAGCCTGTAATTACCTTCAACTAACCTTATAGAAAAAATAAATACATACGCCATGAGCTATCGAAGAAGAAAAAGATCCTGAGGTTGACGCTATTCCTGATCTTAACCATAAGCATCCTACCCGAGCTTATACAAGGACCTTAACCAAAACGATTTTTTTTATACCAGACATGCATCACAATAAATCAAAAAGAATTGTCGCAAATATTTTAAAATTTTCTGTTATTCTAAATCTATTAATTATGTTTCATCAATATGAATTATTAAAAAACAGAAATTTTTTTAATTTCTGTCAATATTTTTACGTTGCAAACATATTGCAGATACTCTACAGATAACTTTAATTACCAAATCATTCCGATAATTAATAAAAGTGCAGTTTTTGCGGGACGTGTGCAAAATCTGTCTCGTCCCGTCCCGCAGGGACAAAGACGAGACATCGTGCGTGCATCCCTAAAAAAAGCAAAATCTTTAACAAAATAGTTTTTGAATCATTAATATAATCTGGTATAACAACTCGAATGAAGGGAAACTAAAAAATGACGTTTTGATATGAAGAATATTTTCAAATTTATTTAAGGAGAAATATTCATTCAAAATATGTAGTTGGTTTTGCATCGATTTATTCATATCAAAAAACTTTGTATCCCGCTTCCATTGTTTGAACGTGGTCTATTACTTGGGACCCGATCGATTGAGATACAACAGGTACTTACCCTACCAACCCTGCTTGTGTTGGTAGCAAAGAAAAATATTACAAATTTTCCCTCGCACTTCTATTTACAAACTTGAGGCACTTATTGCTAAATGTATCAACAATGATATAAAAATTGAGTTTTTTAATATTTTTGCAGATAATCATTTTCTTCTGCGTTTTCTTTTAATCCACTATGTTTAGCCTTCTGATCTCTTCTTGTCAGGCTGAGCTTCAACTGTCTCACTATCTTTTGGGTGGCGGTGAAAAATTTTAACATCTCGTATCTCGGAAAAGGAAATATTTGCGGACATACATTTATATTGCAAACTGTCGTTACTTTTCATGCAGGATCACTCCCTAAAGTTAAATAAACTCTGTATATTTTACAAATATATATTATTCAAAAGGACTAACAACCGGCACTTTGAACCTCTGTAACTCACAAACAATTGATTTCTAAGTCTTAGTGGAATAATAACTTTTGATCAGCGTGACCAATGCTACCTCTCTGCAAATTTTCAATTTAACTGAAACCTCTTTTACAGAAGAAAAGTGCCGGGGCCCTTTGACGAGGAGTTGAAATTAAGTCGAGAGGTTTAGTTTTGTATACAATGTTTTTGACATTATCTTATAAGGAGAAGTCTAATCGTCTCAGATCAAGAGATCGTGCTGGCTGTTCCATCGATCCTCGCCTCCCTATGCACCGGTTTGAAAATAATCGGTTGAGGCACTGCCAAACGTGGATTTCGTAATGGGGTTATGCTTTATTTGGCTGAAAGTACGTCATGTTTGCTGGAACTGGTGGATTTGCTATATCAGGATATGTTTGTTAAAGTTGGTATGACATTATTTTGGAGAAGTGGTTAATCATTATCGCTATTCAAATTGCAATCAATGACAAAGGGACCTACGATATGATCTCCAAAAATTCCTGCCCATAAATTAACATTTTCAGGATATTGTGTATGTTCTTCTCTCATCTAGTGAGGATATTTCCTAGACCAATAGCGGAAATTTTGACGATTAGCATGCCCATTGAGTGTAAAGGTAGACTCATCAGAAAACAAAACATGTTTCAATTGGATCACATTTTTATCTAACATTGCCGTTATTTGTTTACAAAAATACGTTGTCCTATCAAATTTGTCTTTCATGAGCTACTGAGTTGGTATCATTTTATAGGTAGTAATCGCTTACATCAAACATTGGGAACGTTTTTCGACTAGAAGTATGTGATTAAAATGATGAATTCATAACGCTTGCTTTCCAAATATCATAAAAAGAAGAAAAACAGAATACTTCGCCTTATAATTCAAGGAAAAATGGAAGGAAAGAAACTTACATGGCTAAGTAATATTAGACAATGGTGTGGTACCACAGTAGAATAATTATTCATCCGATATAGAACGGTTTCAGGAAATTGTAAACATGATGATAGCCAACGTCTGAATACGGATACAGCACCTAAAAAAGACGAAGCCCCAAATCGAGAACACTATTTTTATGTTTTTTTGCCATTCATTCATTTCTGTTCGAAGTGTCCGAAACACACATTTCATACACCAAAAACAACTTTTTTGACAGATGGGCGGCATATATTTTAAAGCTCGTACTTTAATTTCTTTCGAATCTGCTTCACAATCTGACTATCACGTAGATACGTTAGCTGATTTAGAAAAAAAATAATGACGATGACGAAGTTCTTTGTGACTTTGTTAATTCAAGCGGTTTCCAAAACTTTATGAACTAAATATCCGTCCAAAACTCATGTATGACCTCAGTATCGAATTCGGTAAATAGGTTCCAAATGACTTGGATGTTTATAATGCCCTCCTTTCCTAATTCTAAATAAAAAAAATTCAAATCTGTCTTGACTTAGACAGTAGTATAATATATATGAAATATCTAAAGTCATTTTTCAATTCATGAAATAAACTTTTCAAATCATAGATATTAACGATCCTTTTTAGAAAGTCTGTGTGGCATCTCCAGCGTATGCATACAAAAAAACATACAACTGAACAATAAGAATAAGCTGACGGATCATGCTGAAGAAAATGGAACTCAACAAGGCTCAGTACTTAGTCCTACGTTGTTTCTGGTGGCAATAAATACTACCTAAATCCCTAAAAGCTCGATTATTCGCAGACGATCTTGTTGTGTACATCAACAGTAAAACATTAAATTAATGACAGATACATTGCAATCAAAACTAGTTAGAAGAATGGTCAGCAAGTACTGGTTTTGGATTTTCAGTACCAAAAACTTCGGCAGTTTTATTGTATCTTTGGGCCACTCAAAAAGAGAGTAAAATATAATCGTTTTCAGTACGACAAAGACGTAAAAAATACCGTAAAAGAATTCTTTAAGCAATAGCCACAAGAATTCTTTAAGCAGAATATACATCGGTTGGTGATGACGGCCGTAACGCACTGGCTATGTTACTGGCTTAACAAGTTGTAGGGCCAGGGTTCCATTCCCGGTACTGACAAATTTTTCAATAATATTTTTTCTGGATAAAAGATGGGTTTTAATTAAACAAGCCTCTTAGAATCATAAATTTAATATTAAATTTTATGGCAGTTGTGTTGTATAAGAAAATATTAATCGGCACGATTCAGTGATAAAGAAAGTTTTTCTACGATCTCCTTTTCCACTAACTGGCCTACCAATTGTAAATAGTGAGTTTTAAACGCTCTTTTCTTCGTCAAATATGGCTTTTGCCCTTATTTACATGTGTGATTAAGAAAATTCCTGTTCCAGTTTATGATTCCCGTTAAAGTTTTTTCTTTCGAAAGCCGGTGGAAAAGTTTCCACGTAACTGCTTTTTCGTAGAAAACTCGCTATGAACAGGACTATAAAATATTTTCCAGACCTTCTTGCTCTTGAAATGAGATTTCTTCTTATATAAATGGAACATCAACTTGGTAATATCCTCTTAGGAATAGATTTTCCGCCTTTTAATACTAAAGAATTTGCTATTGTAGCATTCTAATTTTATTGTATTAGATGAAGCAGAAAACTGGGGTTAATATTAAAAAGTCGAATTGGGAATTTTAGTAAAAGTAGATAGTTTTTTCTGTGATTTATTAAAAATCTTATACAGGACGAGAATATGTTTTGCTTATTGGCGAAAACAGATTGTGCATTGTTCTTTAGTGGTTGGTTATGGTAATGATAGTATATCTAAATATGCCATTTTTAAGCAGTCACAAGTCAGAAGGACTAATGTGGTAAGTCACTTTCTAGATAACTTTAAGTTTAAACACACAATAACCATTAAAACACTGTTAATTCAACTCGTTGCTCCACATCTTCAACTCCACAAATTATGCCTACAATAAAACTCCAATATGTCCAAGTTCTATAAACATAAGTTCAGGCCGATATTCTTAACGAAGGTAATCTATATAAAAGATAGTCCATCTATCGAATAACCTAATGTACACTTAACACCAAATTCCAGAAATGACTGTCATGATGGTGTACCGGAAGAATCGTTGACAACCCTTGTCAGATTCAAAGGCTGTTAACCAAAATACCGCTAATTTCCTAAGAAAATTCGGCGGTACCAATATACAATTGACTTCCTCTATTATATGTCAGACAACTGCGTGATCTATTTTGTTGACCGTGGTCGGTTTTCTTCTCTCAGAGAAAAAAATATAATTCAATTTGTAAAAACTAGACCAAAAGTAATTTCCGCGGGCTATTAATTCTTATCGGATTTTTAAGTCACATTCTAAAGCTACGCCTCTGGTTGATTCTTTAAACTTTTCAACCTATTAACAAATTATGACCTTTAGCTTTACTAGCCCAGTCTGGTTATGCAAACATCATCGATTTCACGGCAAAATTTTTCGCAGATATCTGAAGCTTTTAAGACAGGTGGGGGTTACTATATGACGAATAGATGAAAAAGTACTCTTATTTTTACCTTGCGTTTTTTTAAACAATAATTTATGGTCACAATTTGATTTTTTGTCTAAAAGTTTTTTCCCTTATATTTTACATAAACAATATTTGTATCATTTATTTATATCAAAAATATCTTCATTTTCCCGTTTTTTTAAATTAAAATTGATAAATAATTTACGGATATATTTGCAAAAAGCAGTTTTTTGCACTAATTTATAAATTTTATTAATTTTTTTTATTAACAAAATAAAATGTTATTAATACATTTGAACATCGAGGAATTACCGTCCTTTAAATTTATGCGAATTTCCCCCCGATCGGTCAAATAGTTTAAAAGTAATTTAATTTATTTATCCCTGAGGCTAAATATTTAAACTATTAAACTTGCTCTATTAATGATGCTAGACACATTTAGCAAATTTCATCGGATTTTTTAAGACTTAAACTATCTCAGAAGTTAAATGCATATTGCGTTTTCATCGAAATTATTTACAAAAATAAACGTTTGACAAAAGGGTATGTTTTTTACTTATAAACAATTGTAATAACTTCTATATTTTTTAAGGTACGGACTTGTATGTACAACCATTGGATAGCTGGTAAAAAAATTCACATTTAAAAAAAAACCTTCTATAGTCATATAGGACCGAAGTTAGGGACTATTTTTACTTCGAACTTACAGAAACTTACAGACCTTCGAAACGAAGGTACTTTCGAAAGATCAACATAGGAAGAGGGGATAACTGTTTCAGCTCCGTTTTTTTTTTTCGAGATCGGAACTTCAAATTGAAACACGTGGAAAAATTTACATTATCTCGGCTTCCATTGCAGCTAGAAGCCACTTTTTTTTAAATCTGGGGTAGCTCGTCAAAATATGAATAACTGCATAGTTTTCACTAGCCGGGAAATATGGGAATCGTCGGAAAAATTGAGTCCATTTGAAATACACCGTAAAAACTTTTTTTTTTAATTAGGCTGGAATAGTCTATCGCAGTATTAATAATGATGACATAATTTTCGCCCCCCTGGAAATTTTTTTCATTTTATATCAATGATGTAATAATACTTATATATTTTATACACATATTATTATATTCATTTATTAATTATAATTATTTATATGGAGGGGGGGGGGGTGAAAATTTTTTTATCATTATTAATAATGCGACAGACTATTCCAGCCAAATTTAAAAAAAGTAAGTTTTTACGCTTAATTTCAAAGGGACTCAATTTTTTCGAGGTTTCTCATGTTTCCCGGCCAGTGAAAACTATGTAGTTATTTATATTTCAACGAGCTACCCCAGATTAAAAAAAAGAGGCTTCTAGCTGCAATGGAAGCCGAGATAATGTAAATTTTTCCTACGTGTTTCAATTTGAAGTTCCGATCTCGAAAAAAAAGGAGCTGAAACAGTTATCCCCTCTTCTTATGTTGATCTTTCGAAAGTACCTTCGTTTCGAAGGTCTGTAAGTTTCGAAAAATTAGATGAATTTTATATAGTTAAGATAAGTTTCAATATAAATTTTCGATTTTCATTCAAAATTTGTGCAAATTTTACTTATTAATGTTTATAAACAATGGAGATATGATTTTTTTAAAAATAGTCCCTAACTTCGGTCCTATATGACTATAGAAGGGTTTTTTTTTAATGTGAATTTTTTTACCAGCTATCCAATGGTTGTACCTACAAGTCCGTACCTTAAAAAATATAGAAGTTATTACAATTGTTTATAAGTAAAAAATATACCCTTTTTTCAAACGTTTATTTTTGTAAATAATTTCGATGAAAACGCAATATACATTTAACTTCTGAGATAGTTTAAGTCTTAAAAAATCCGATGAAATTTGCTAAATATGTCTAGCATCATTAATAGAGCAAGTTCAATAGTTTAAATATTTAGCCTCAGGGATAAATAAATTAAATTACTTTTAAACTATTTCACCGATCGGGGGGAAATTCGCACAAATTTAAAAGACAGTAATTCATCGATGTTCAATTATAACATTTTATTTTGTTAATAAAAAAATTTATAAATTAGTGCAAAAAACTGCTTTTTTGCAAATGTCTCCGTAAATTATTTATAAATTTTAATTTAAAAACGGGAAAATAAAGATATTCTTGATATAAAAAAATGATATAAATATTGTTTATGTAAAATATAAGGGAAAAAACTTATAGACAAAAAATCAAATTATGACCATAAATTATTGTTTAAAAAAAACGCAAGTTAAAAATAGTAAACGAGTACTTTTTCATATATTCATCATCTGGTAACCCCCACCTATGTCTTAAAAGCTTCAGATATCTGCCAAAAGTTTTTTTGGCAGACCTTTTTTTTAACCAGACTGGGCTATGTTTCATTTATGTTTCTGTAACCACATCTTCTGTGTATATGTGTGTAAGTCTCTGTATGTGTACGAGGATAGATTGATATTAAACTAGGCTTTGATAGATAGCGCTAATTGATACCGAATTGGTTTCGGTGTTGACATTTGCCATTCATGAAATGACGTCTGTCAGAATTTTAAGTTTTAAAAACAATTAGTTTGGTTTTTACAGCCGTCAAAAGCAAGCAAATTTTGTGTTTTCGGAGAAATGGAAAAAGTCGAGTATCGTTCGGTGATTAAGTTCCTCCACAAAACGGTAAAACGAATGTGCAAATCAAAGCCGACCTGGACGAAGTTTATGGTGAGGCTGCACCTTCGTTAGCAACAGTAAAATTTTGGAAAGCTGAATTTGTTCGTGGTTTTACGAGTGTTTTTGATTGAGTTAATAGGTCCTAAACATTTCCTACGAACGCGTACACAACATCATTCACCATCATTTGGACTTGAAAAAGCTATCCGCGCGATGGGTGCCGAGTTTGCTGACAATCGATCAAATGCAAAAACGTGTGACCACTTCGGAGATGCTTTTGGCGATGATACGGCGCGATCCGAAGGATTTTTTTCGCCGATTTATCACCGTTGATGAAACCTGGGTGCATTATTACACACCGGAAACCAAAGAACAGTCGAAACCGTGGGGCAAACACGCCGAAGGGCCGCCAAAGAAAACAAAGAGAGCACATTCGGGCGGCAAAGTGATGGCGACTGTTTTCTGGGATGCGAAGGGCATCATCCACATCGACTACTTGGAAAAAGGAAAAACAATCAATGGTGAGTACTACGCAGCATTATTGGATCGATTCGATGCCGAATTGCGTCGAAAACGCCCGGTTTGGAACGCAAAAAAGTGCTCTTTCACCAAGACAATGCACCGGCTCAAAATTACACGAATTGGGCTATGAATTGGTTGAACACCTACCGTATTCCCCAGATCTTGCCGCCAGCGATTTTTTCCTGTTTCCAAACCTAAAAAAATGGCTTGGTGGACGCTGTTTCGCAACAAATGATGAAGTCGTCGCTGAAACTTCGGCCTATTTTGAAGAACTCGAGCAAAAGTACTATTCGGATGGGATAAAAAAATTGGAACATCGTTTTACTAAGTGTATCGAGCTAAAAGGGGACTATGTTGAGAAATAAATCGATTTAATTCCAAAAAACTTGTTTTTTCTATCAAGGCTAGTTTTATATCAATCCACCCTCGTATATGTGTGTGTTTGGTTAACTGGCCCTATTTAAAATAGGGCCAGTTAACCAAACACATAAATAGGCTATTTTTAAACCAACAACCAGCTATTAACCAAAATTGTGGCGTGGACAATAATATTGAATTTTAAAAATTTTAAATTTTTGTTATAGTTGAGCCGAGCTTTGTTATTCTTACAAAATGGTTGAAATATGGTTGCGTTATTTAAAGGATTAAGTAATTATATGTTTCCCTCCCTTGTTTGTAGTATATTTTTAAGTAAAACAAGGAGTGGCGATTAGGTAGGGTATACACCGAATAAGCCATTAGAACGTATCAACAAATGTCACGAATCTCATGTTAGAAAACAGGAAAACATAAATATTATTGATGATTTACACTGGTCATCTTCTTTTTGCTTAAATTTAATTATATAAACTGCTAATCGTTAAATACATTTCCTAGCGGTGTAGTGGTAAGATTAACGGACTTTTAAATCTCTCCGTTCAGCACAGTTTTCGTACATTTTCCATTTCATAGGGAACACATTTTCCAATAAAACTTTTTAATATAGGAATCGGTGTCATATTTCAAACTTGGAGAGCGCTCTACAAAGAGCTGGAAAATGATCATGCTTTTTCGCACTAAAAAACCAAAAACTTTTATATATTGTAAGTCATCTATAACTTTAAAATTTTCATGTTCGCAATGGGAAATATGAGCGAGCTCGAAGCCGGCATAAATTTGGTGTAAATTGGAGGCTCTGAATTCTGCGAGTGGAAAATTACTTATCATCACGTAAACGTGAGAAATATATTTGCGTACTTTTCTCGGTTCTGAATTTTAAAATGACGTGTTTACATACATTGTTTCCACTAGACATAACGTCTAGATTTACGTCGAAAAATTTTCAACACTTTCCATATTAAGGTATGGATTAAATTGTCTACTTTAATTTTTTAAGAGTAAAATTTTTTATTGCTATAGTTATATAACTATTTATATAATTGGCCGTAAAAATGCATCCTTGGCATATTTCTTCAGGTCATATGACTATCCAAAATGTAGTCTTTTATTTACGCCTTTGGAATTCCAGTGCACAAAATTTTATTATTATGCCTCTATCTACTGCTTAAATTTATTGTTATTACTATACAAATATACAATATATACAAATTTAAATTGATAAATAATTTGTCCTTCGTATATTATAATTACTTTTGGTCATATTACTGTAAGATCACTAACTGCACATTTTATTAAATTCAAAAACTGTGTTCTCTAAAAAAAATTGATATCTTAGCAGTTAGTGAAACTTGAGTTAACAATTTCATTACCGATAAGGAAATAAGTATAGATGGGTATATAATTTTGTGAACTAATAAATTTTGTGAACTAATTCGATCATGAAGAAATGAAAAATTTGTTACTGGGGGGTGTTGGGGGTCAAAGAACACGAATATCATGTCGACGAAGATCGATATGAAAGTCGTCAAGGCGGGCGATACCTACCTCGACTCCGGGAGTTTTCTGTAGATTCCATATAAAATCCGTCGAAACTTGTTTCTAGGGGTTTTTGGGGTCGCTGAACACGAATATCATATCAGCGAAGCTCTCCAAGGTTTCTGGTGCCCATAACGTCATCGTACTCACCTCGTCTCATGTGAGTTTTATGCAAATTCCATACAAAATCATTTGAAACTCGTTTCTCGGAGGTTTCGAGGTCGCTGAACACGAGTATCCTGTCGGCGAAGGTGAGGAATGCAAATAAAATGTGATAAATATATAAAAAAAATGATTTAAAAAAAGTGTATAGAATATTTTTTAATGTAATTAAATTAATTCTTTACTTAAGTTTATACAACTTTTTATACTAGTTTTTTTATTTAATAAATAACTTTATCAATATAAAAACAAAGTAGGTAAAGGACTCCTTATCTGGAATAGCTTAAAGGTAGCATCAGTGCTACCAACTTTTTTAAAAGCAGTGCTACGAACTGTACTATAGAAAAGAAGGTCAATTAAAAAAAATCGTGAACCTTGATCCAAGGCCCGGTGACTTTGGCAAACATTGATTATACATATTTTAAGTACAGAACGAAGTTCGGTTCATGATATTGTCGTGGAATATGTTTATTTCAGTAACCATGAGTTGTTGATATCTGAAATAAGCATAGAAACTAAAAAGAAATCAATTATTTATAAAAGTATTAGAAACTTTAAAGCAATAAACCATACCATATTTTACAGTCTCTACCTTAGCGAAATATTTTCGACATTGAAAATATTGACGCAGTTAAACAAATACTAGCCAAAGTATGGGAATATGACATGGACGTTTACAATCTCTTTGTAGATTTTAAATAAGCCTATGATTCAATAGATAGAACAATTCTACCTAATAAATTGGAAGAATTTGGCATACCATCAAAATTAATACGACTAGTGCAAATGACAATGACAGAAACAGAAGTACAGGTATGTATTCAGAGACAGATCACTGATGCGTTTACGATAACGCAAGGACTGAAACAAGGCGTCGGACTAGCTCCAATGCTATTTAATCTTGTTCTTGAATATGTAATTAGATGGTTGACGGTGAGCGGAAATAACATACTTACAAACAAGTCTACCCAACCAGCAGCATACGCAAATGAAACATAATGAGCAGAACAGTGAATGCAGCGTAAGAAACCTACGTTGAGATGAAACAGAGTGCAGAAGCAGTAGGGCTAGCAATAAATACAAATAAAACAAAATTACTCATACAAACCAGATCAAATAGACCGGTGCAATAATACTTTATTGACGATATAGAACATGTAAATAGATTCACATACCTAGGAATGGATCTGGTCGCAAGCAATAAAGAAGAACCGGAAATAAATAGAAGGCTTATGCTGGCAAATAAAGCCTATTTCGCGATGGCCCACATATTCAAATCGCGAGACGTACACCGGAAAACAAAACTCCGGGTCTATAAAACAATAATCAGGCCCATAGTAAGTTATGGTTGTGAAACATGGGTGGTGACACAGAAATCTGCCAATGCATTAGATGTGTTTGACAGAAAAATATTACGTAGGATCCTGGGCCCAATAAGTAAAAACAACAACTGGCGAATTAGGTATAATAGAGAAATATACGAGCAATACAGCGAACCAACTCTAGCACAACACACTAAACTGCAGAGATTACGGTGGGCAGGGCACGTGGTCCGCATGCATGAGAATATAATCCCCAGAAACTTATTAAATGCAAGTATGCAGGGAAAAAGACCTGTTGGAAGACCTAAAAAGAGATGGGAAGACGGAGTCGATGAGGATGCCAGGAACTGCCTGGGAACGCGTTCATGGAAAAGTACAGAGATAAATCGAGATGATTGGAGAAGCCTGTTGAAGGAGGCCAAGGCCCGATTTGGGCTGTAGTGCCATTGGATGGATGGAAAGTATTGACGATAAAGTTTAATTGCATGCTAATAACATAATATGCTTACTGAATCGTGATGTTCCCTACGTAACCTATTTAAAAAAATTATGCACCATGGATGATTTATACTTTACGTATTATGAAAAGAGCAAGGGACAAAGTACTGAGACAGAATAATAAAACAATCAGAATGCCCACTCTGCTTGTCAAAATAAGTATGGCATCCCGTTCGCGCAGACGGAATCAGCCATGTTTTAAATGGAACCTGTGTGGTTCAGTGAAATATTTATCTGTTGTGCGTTAAAAAGTTCAGTGGTAGCGTGTGTTAGGGTGTTCACTGTTTGGGATTAGTGTCATATGTATGTAAAATATAATATAAAATTTTTGTACGTATTAATATCAAATTAATTTTTAAAATTACGATTTATATATTTTAAAGTAGAAAATTTAAAGTAAAAATTTTGACAAGGATGTAAAAAAAAATGTACGGTTCTGTCGTAGCTTGTCACAAATTTCTCTTGTGGCATTGTTATTTATTCTGTATACATTCTGTATACATACACACTTGGAGGGGAATACAAAACGATTAGAAATATATTTACTTTAGCTGTCAGGAGGGAAAAAATATCTTTTCAAAAAAATTGGACAATAAAAACGGGAGAAATCTTTGGGATTCCTTAAAAATGATAGATCTTAGTAGGGATACTCAAAGTACTACGCAATGTATTCCTAGCATAAACTGTATTCCTACCACGAATCCTGATTTAACACTTATCAATTTTTATAACAATAATTTTCGTGTGATGCAAATTTTTCTTGTATCTTAGAAAGTGACGTTTTAATGTCATTAAAAGTATTAAAAGTGCTGCTACCGGATGCAACAAAATAAATATACTAACGACTAATACGTGCCTTCCATTTTTATTATCTTATTTGACATATATTATCAATGTACATCATAAAAGCAGAATTTCCATAGATGTGGAAAGTTGTTAAAATTGAAACATTACCGTAAACAAATAATCCGACAGGATTTAATGAAATTCGACCAATTAGTATACTGCTTACGTTTCCAGAGATCCAGATACTAGAAAAAATTATAAATCAGCAACTACAGGTTTACTTAGATAAACATAATATTCCGGCAGAAAATCAGTCTAGTTTCAAAAAGAATTACAGCTGTACTAGTGCCCTTTTAAAAATAATTGATGACATATTTGGTGCCTGCGATAATGGCTTAATTACATTGCTCATTCTTTTGGATTATTCCAAGGCTTTTGATACGCTTAACCATTCTCTATAGAGTTAAATGTTTAAATATATTGTTATATCTCTCTCCTGCTGTCACCCACAACTTTGGCAAGATTTAATAAAAAACTGTGCTCGATATCTGCCTTTTATTTGATTAAAGTTCATATATTGTTATGTCTAAGCGGACATCTGATGTGCTATCTAGTTATCTCAATATTAGAAGAACAGCGCACTATATTGGCTTAAAAATTATTTAGTATTTATACTTCAAACTTTCCTGTAATTTTCTCTCTTGTAATCAGCACTATTTTGCTGATGTGACTCAGATCTACTTATCCTTTAAGTCTGATGAGTTAGACAAGCAATGGCTGCAATTAATTATGATATAGAAAAAGTTTCTCAATTTATTTCTAGAAATTGTCGTTGTCTTAATAACAACAAATCTGTAACTATAGTGTTTGTTTCAGTGACACAGAGAAATATTTTTGAGATATTTTGCTCATATGATCAACATTGATAATTTTTTAATAGAGTTTACGGCAACTGTAAACAACTTAGGCTTACATATAGATCAAAACTTCAGATTTGTTGGTCATATAGACAAGTGTTTGCAGAAAAATTTTTGAAACCTTAAATTTATATTCTGGTCTCGTTATATATTGACTAAAGTCTTAAAAAAATTCTGTGTGATACCTCCTTGTTATCACACTTTAATTATTGTGATACTATGTATAATTCATGTGTTACAGAATGTGATATTTATCGTACACAAAACATGCAAAATTTTGCCTGCGTTTGATACTACAAACTTAAAGAATCAGGGTGGTTACGTATGAAACTCAGACGACAGTTTCATTCAGCTTGTCAATTCCAAAAAATTATTATTTTTAAAACCACACCATATCTTTATAATAAAATAAAATTCCGCACTGATGTACATCATAATAATATTAACATTAGACATAAAAACACCATTTCTATCCCTGATCATCGTACACAGCAATACAAACGATCCCTTATAGCCCATGTTATGAATAATTATAGGTACTACTGCTATAAATTTTACTCAAAACATATTTAAAAAGTTCGTTTTTTAAAAATTATAAAATATTTCACAGGTAGGGTTTGACGACATAGTATGAGTAAAATTTACATTCAGAGCGCATATTGTTTGAATTATAGAATAAATTATTCTATATATTTTTTCTACGTTTATTTAAGCTAAGTTTATTTCTTGTTTCATTTTGATTTTACTTTTAGACAGGACATATCCCGTGCTTCGCACTATACATTTCCTGAAATGAAACTCGCCTTAAGTTTCTGTTTTAATATTAATTTGTGTAAATAATATTATATGATGAATAAATGCCTACCAGATTTAGCCATACGGCCCATATTCCCTCTAAGGGGAAAATTTACTCATTCCAGATACCTACGGTATCAAAAGGATTGAACTCTGGTGGGACTCTATCCCTGTTATCGAGCCCTAGATGACTTGGTACCTCGGAGTATCTCCCAAAAATTTTCCTACACTTCTAGATGATGAGAGCGGTACTGCTTTTTGCATGGTCTTATAGATATGTTCATTAACACCCAGCTGTTTTATGTTCTCTAAGAGGCTCTTTGAAATAACTCCAGTAGTAGAGAGACTAATAGGCATCGTCTATTACTTTCCATTCTCCATTGTCTCCTTATTTGTATGTTCAGCTCTCTGTACTTAAAGATTTTTTCGTTGTATTTAACGCGCAGGTTGTTACTGTTAGGTATCGCCACATCTGTTAGTGTTGTCTGTCTCGTAAGTTTATTAACTAGTATGAGACCCGGTCTATTATGTACCACTGGTTGTAAAGTTTAGAGTAATCTCTGTCAGGGACATGTTGATAACAACAGAGATTTTTGGTTTAGGGACGTACCAGTTTGCTAGCTTGTTCTTGGTGAAGAAGTTCTTTCCTACTGAGTCATGGCGTTCTTTGTAATCAGTTCCGACAAACTGCTTAGCTGGCTGATCAGCTGGCAACCCCCCGTAAGATGTTGGATGGTTTCGTAGGCTCGAGATCCATACCGGCATTTTTCGTTTTGGAACCGAGTGTCTTCTTTGACAATATATTTCAGGTAATTTTAGTTGAAATAACCTGATCCTGCAGTCACACTATTATCCTAATACGCTGATCAGCTTAAGTCACTAACTTCCTAATGTCCTAATCAGCTTAAGATGGAATACTGGTAGTTCTGTTATGACATTGTGAAGTCACACTCAACTTCGAATACGGTGATTGGCTTGGGTCACTAATTACCTTATATGGTCACGAGTAGTTCGGTGATGACACATAAACACAGCGGAACGAGAGATAATAATTTGGTGTGATTTAATTATGACCATTGTGAACGAGTTTGATTTAATTTAATAAAATAGCTATATTTACGTGAATATGTGTTTTAACTATTTTAATAGACGATACTATTTTAATAGACGATATCAGAAGTGTGTTAAAGAACCTACGGTAGAATTTAGTGAACTGTTTTTAATGATAAGTGATTTTTAATGTTAAGTGTCCAAAATGCCGAAAAGGAAAAAGTCCAAGCGAAATAGTAGTTCCAGTAGTGAAACCACAACTATTTCGTCCACCGATTCTTCGCCGAGAAGGGAGTCAAGGTATACAAAAACGAAAAGAACCAGTAAGTAAAAAAAAAGATCTAAACATTCAAAAATAAATAGAACCTATACGTCTTCGCCTTTGCCTCAAATTAAAGAAAATGCCACATAAATAAATTCACCATCTGCATCTTATAATTGTACGAATAGAAACATTGAATCCGTCAGTTTTATTCCTGAATTTGATCCACTAATTGGAGAAATAGATCGATGGATTGAAATAATAGAGCACAATGCTAAGACGTATAGTTGGTCTGATAACTACATTATATTTCAAGCGATTTCTAAGCTTAGAGGTACCTCTAAAACATGGTACGCTAGTTTTATTGAAAATGAAGTTGCATGGTCTCAATTTTCTTGGGCACAATGGAGATCAGTGTTAGAAAATACTTTTCAAAGTACACGAAATACTTATGATCTTTTTATGGACGTAGCCCATCATAAACCAACAGAGGGTTCTTCATTATATGAATTTTATTTTGAACATTTAGCAAAAATTAATAAACTTAAAGTAAATTTTTCCAAGTCAGATAAGATTTCTTTAATAATTGGTGCTATTAGAGACGAACATATTAAATCTGCTAAGTATTGAAGTTGCTCAAATCAAAGATGTCAATTTATTGGCAGTTTATTTAAGAAATAAGCTTTATCACAAAAGTCCAGAAAAATTGCCTGATTTAACAAATCCAATTGTTTTTTCCAAATCAAAATTTGTACATAATAACAAATTTGTTAATAACAAATTTAACAAGAATAAACCTTGTATGTGCTATGGAATTCAGGGTCATTTAAAAAAAGATTGTCACCACAGAAACCAAATATGCAGGTTTTTTTTTTTTTTTAAAAATTAAAGGTCATATTGAACAATACTGTTTTAAAAAGAACAAAGAATGTCAAGAGACAAAAGTAAATAAAACGAACAAAAATTTAGAAAAAAATAAATCTGCTAAACAAATACAGTTTGATTCATTCGAAAATAAATTTAATAAAATTATTTTCTTAAATGAGCACAGCCATACTGCATTCATTGATTTTGGCAGCGATTGTTCGCTAATTTCAAAAGAATTGGCAGATAAGTTTAAATTAGAAATAAAATCATTAACTAAAGATGTAAAACTTTCTGGATTTTTGGGAAATTCTTTATCAGTTGAATATTATGTATTTTCTAAAAGAAAAATCGATTTTGTAGAATTAAATATTATGTTTGTGAATGTCATGGATAAAGATTGGGTTAATGACCTTCTAATAGGAAGAAATTTTACAGAAGATGTAAATATTATGTATTATAGGATAGATAATAGTTTAACATTTAAATATAAGAAAGACTTAGATAAACAAATAAGTACAGGAAATATATCTAAACACGAGTAAATTATGTTGGAAAATATTTTGCTAAATCACGAGGACTGTTTTTATACAAATTTGAAAGCTCTAAAAAAATCGCATTCTGTTGTTATGAGAATCGATATTACAAGTTCAGATGTAGTTAAGTTTCGTCCCTACAGAACACCTGCAGCTGACAAAGAAATTTTACAAAAAACAGTACAAGAATTATTGGATGCAAATATTATTCGAAAGAGTAATTCATCGTTCGCAAGCCCTTCTTTTCTTATTGATAAAAAAAAGATGTAAATTGGACATGGACAGAAGAAGAAACAAAAATTGTTAAAGAAATAAAGAAAGTTATAGTCTCAGAACCAATTTTAACAATATTTAATCCGAAACATGACATAATAGTTTACACGGATGCAAGTAGAGAAGGATTTGGAGGCATAATAACTCAAATTGTTGATGGTCGTGAAAAGTCAATTGCCTATTTTAGCAAGCAAACCACAAAAGAAGAAAAGAAATATCATTCTTTTGAATTAGAGCTTTTGGCTATTGTCAAAACCCTAGAAAGGTATAGATAATATTTAGCAGGAAGATCTTTTACTGTAATAACAGACTGCAATTCCGTTAAAAATGCATTAGTAAAACAAACAATAATCCCAAGAACAGCAAGATGGGTTTTGTGTTTACAAAATTTTTGTTTTGAAATAAAACATAAATCAGGAGTACAACTACAACATGTAGATGCCTTAAGTAGGAACTTTGAAAGAACTGAAGCAGGGGAAAGTCTTGAAATTAAAGTGATGCTCATCAAAGAAGACGACTATCTAAGAGAAGCACAGGATACAGATACGGAAATAAATAAAAAAAAGATTATTCTTTTGTCAGGAGATCAGGAAAATCATAAGGATACTTTCAAGAAATATGATTTAAGAGGAAACAAAGTTTATAAAATAACGGAATATGGTAGAAGATGGTATGTGCCTAAAGATTGTCGTTAGCAAATTGTCAAAATGAATCATGACGATATTGGACATTTTGCGTTGGATAAAACAATTGAAAGAATAAAAGAACGGTATTGGTTTCCACGAATGCGAAGATTTATTAAGAAATACATTTCGGCTTGTCTTGCCTGTTTATACCATAAACAACCGGGAGAAAAAAAGCCTGGCTATCTACATTCCATTCCAAAAAAATGCGCGACCGTTTCATACACTCCATGCCGATCATTTAGGGCCTTTTGTGTTAACGAAATCTCAAAATAAATACGTCTTGGTTTTGATTGATGCCTTTTCTAAATTTGTGTTTGTTGAAGCTGTCCAAGATACATCAAGTAAACATGTTATTTGTGCTTTAGAAGAAATTTTTAAAATATTTGGTAACACCAAACGAATGATATCAGAGAGGAATTAGAGTGTTTACAACTGCAGTAGGAATGGCAAGAGGCAACGGCCAAGTAGAAAGGGCAAATAAAACATTACTGGATACCATGACCACAATGGGTGCAAAGTTTGAGTCCGATATGTGGGATAAGAATTTAAAAAACATTTAACAAGGAATAAACGGAACAAAACACCGAATAACTAAATCTTCTCCCAGTGAAGTGTTTTTCGGGTACAAATTAAGAGTTGATGGAGACAAATACATAAATGATAATGATATGGACATTATTGGAGTAACGTCATTGAGAAAGGATGTAGCTAAACGATTAGAAGAAAACAGAATCAAACAGAATAACGAATTTAATAAAAAAAGATGCTCTCCAGTGAAATATGCTGTTGGTGACCTGGTATTGACAAAAGTTACAAGTTTTCCAGCAAACAATGAAAGTAAGAAGCTTTTAGAAAAGTATAGAGGGCCATTCAGGATTGTTGAGGTTCTACCAAATGATAGATATCGTGTAAAAGAAGATGTACATTCATCAAGAACAAGGCGTCCTTATGAAGGAGTTGTTGGTGGAGAAAACATCAAGAGATTTAAGATTCAAAGATCTTAAAATTATTCAGGTTAGTTACATGATAGTGTAGTCATTTTGTAGAATGACATAAAGATATTCTATTGTTTAAAAGGAATTTGTTTGAATAGCTGGAACTAAAAAAAAATATATTTTAATTGTCATTCTGAAAAATGACAACAAAGTGTTTCAATGATCTGAATGGGTTTATTTGAGTAGTTCTGACTATTTGAAGCAAATTTATTTTATTCGTCATTCTGAAAAATGACAAATAAATGTTCTAATGTTCTGAATGGATTTTCAGTTCGTCATTCTGCAAAATGACAAATAAATGTTCTAATGTTCTGAATGGATTTTCAGTTCGTCATTCTGAAAAATGACAAATAAATGTTCTAATGTTCTGAATGGATTTTCAGTTCGTCATTCTGAAAAATGACAAATAAATGTTATAGTGTTCTGAATGGATTTTCAG
This sequence comes from Diabrotica undecimpunctata, assembly GCF_040954645.1. Lineage (NCBI taxonomy): Eukaryota > Metazoa > Arthropoda > Insecta > Coleoptera > Chrysomelidae > Diabrotica > Diabrotica undecimpunctata. The sequence continues at coordinate 93,876,293 of NC_092808.1, read as the reverse complement.
TTCGTCATTCTGAAAAATGACAAATAAATGTTCTAATGTTCTGAATGGATTTTCAGTTCGTCATTCTGCAAAATGACAAATAAATGTTTTAATGTTCTGAATGGATTTTCAGTTCGTCATTCTGCAAAATGACAAATAAATGTTTTAATGTTCTGAATGGATGTTCAGTTCGTCATTCTGAAAAATGACAAATAAATGTTATAGTGTTCTGAATGGATTTTCAGTTCGTCATTCTGAAAAATGACAAATAAATGTTTTAATGTTCTGAATGGATATTCAGTTCACCATTCTGCAAAATGACACCCAAATATTTTAATGTCTTGAATGAGTTTGTTTGAATAGCCGTAGCTATGTGAAACAAATTTATTCACATTGTCATTCTGAAAAATGACAGCCATATGTTTTAATGTTTAAAAATGAGCTTGTATGGATAGTTGTAGCTATCTGAAACGAATTGATTTAGACTATGTCATTCTGCAGAATGATGGAGCCTTTCTATAAATTGGCATTCTTAATAATAAAGAACATATTATTTTTTTTTAATAGGTGTTGTACGATCGAGGACGATCGTGACGTCAGGATGGTCGAATGCAGTCACACTATTATCCTAATACGCTGATCAGCTTAAGTCACTAACTTCCTAATGTCCTAATCAGCTTAAGATGGAATACTGGTAGTTCTGTTATGACATTGTGAAGTCACACTCAACTTCGAATACGGTGATTGGCTTGGGTCACTAATTACCTTATATGGTCACGAGTAGTTCGGTGATGACACATAAACACAGCGGAACGAGAGATAATAATTTGGTGTGATTTAATTATGACCATTGTGAACGAGTTTGATTTAATTTAATAAAATAGCTATATTTACGTGAATATGTGTTTTAACTATTTTAATAGACGATACTATTTTAATAGACGATAATCCTGAGTGGCAAGTAGGAAACCCTCTATCTTGGGAAATATCTTTCCTGATGTCAACCAATAGTTCGTCGCTGTATTGTCGACATATTCTTGGCTGACATCATTGAGATGTCGCCCACGCAGAGGTTTACTCATCCAAGTGTGCATTTCTTCTTGTTTAGTCAGGTGGTTTATGCGCATTTCTTGTTCCCTCAGTTTTAGGGGCGTTGTGTCATCTACTACGCAAATTTCTCGCTGTAAAGTAAATGTCTCTAATGCGTCTAAAATAGGTTCTTAAATTAGCAACCTGATTATCCAGTTGCTTACCTATGTCCATAAGTGCTTTTCTCCCTTGATACTGCGGTAATGTTGTTCTCACTACTGCATTGCGTGGATGGTGCTTTTGCGCCTTTCTGGGAAGTGTTCTTAATTTCCGCTGAAGAGTTTCTGTATCCGTTTTAGTCCACTTAATAACGCCAAATGAGTATTTAAGCGCGGAACAAGCGTACGAATTTAATGCCTAAAGAGATGGAGTGACAATCTTCCTTAGAGGCAACAATCCGCCAATGAACAAGCAAAATTGCTTGTGTAAAGAAAGAAGAACAAGACCTAGCATACTTGTTTTTTATGCGTCCCTAATCCTTTCTTTCATGATTTCTGGTGTTATGGGAGGCGTACTATAAAAGATATTTTTCACATAATCTCATAAAAATAATTTCATACGAGGCAATCTTAAAGATCGAGGTATACACTTATCTGATCCTAGTCTTCAAACACTTTTGTTATGATACTTTCTATTGAAATAATTTCTTATATAAACAGAAAAGTATGTGGAATGTCTTCTAAGAGTTTCCAAAAATCTTGATTTTATCTTTTTCCCTTAATCTGTTTCCTTGTGAGAGTTTAGCTTTTATCAAATATCTCGTTACAAATAAATCACAATTATTTAATAAATAAATAATAAAATAAATAAATATTTAATAATTAAATATTTATTTAATAAATAAATTATTAAATAAATAAGTACAAACGCAATTTTCATAGAAATCACCATATTTTTAAAAAACAAAAGGATTTGCTAAAATCAATTAAACAAAAAATTGATAGAGATTCTCTTGTACTCAGCAAGGCTGATAAGGGTAATTGTGTTGTAATCTTAGAACAAACTCAATACATAGAGAAAGTAGAATCTTTTCTTTCAGATAACAGTTTTGTAGTTTTGGAAAAAAATCCACTTAACACCTTTATTAATAAAACAAAAGCAATGGTTAAATTGTTTAATGACACTATTACTAAATATAACAACAGAAAGTTAACTGTATCTAATCCTACCTAGGTTCTAATCTAAACACCTAGGTTATATGGACTTCCTAAAATCCATAAACACAATTGTCCCATAAGGCCTGTAGTAAGTTTTTGTAACACCCCAGTTTCTATTTTATCAGAGTTTATTTACAACACAATTCAGTCTATCACTAATTTTAAACCTAAGTTCTCCATTAAAAATTCTTTAGATCTAATAGAACGTTTAAATAACATTAGGATAGAAGAGGGTTTTTATTTAGTTTCTTTTGATGTTTCCAATTTGTTTACTTCTGTACCAAGAGATGAAACATTACCTTTAGTACACAATCTTCTAGACAATTGCAACATATCGGCAAACGACAAAGATGCTATCTTAACTATACTTAAATTCTGTCTTGATCAGGACTTCTTTCAATTCAATCAAAAAATATATAAATAACCAACAGGTTTAGCAATGGGATCTCCATTATCACCTTTTCTAGCTGATATTTTCTTAGACAGCTTAGAACAGAAGTTTGTTAACAACAACAGCAAAATAGTTTTTTGGTCAAGGTATGTTGATGATTGTATAGCTCTTATACAGGGAACCCAAGATGATGCTTTACAGATTCTGGATGATCTTAATAAGCTCCATCCCAACATCTCTTTTACTCTGGAACCAGAATCTGATAAAAAGTTGAACTTCTTGGATATGACTATATCCCGTAATAAAGATTCTTTAGAGTACACTATTTACAGAAAACCTACCCAAACAGATCATGTTATACATGATACATCTAATCATCCAACCCAACATAAAATGGCTGCTTTCAACAGTTATATTCATAGGTTACTTAAATTTCCACTTTCTAATGATAATTTTAATTCAGAACTTAATACTCTTAAACAAATTGCTTTCAGTGATGGCTATGATTCTAACATTATCTATAAGCTTCTAAATAGAGCTAAACTAAAAATTGCTTGCATATTCATCACAATGTTTTCTTCAACCTACTGCTTCAAATAACACCAGATATTTCTCCTTCACTTACATTAGCAGCATTTCCAATAAAATATCTAAACTTTTTACTTCTACAATTGATAACATTAAAATTTCCTTCAAGTCACACAACACCTTAGGTTCCTTCTTAATCAACACCAAAGATAGGATGAACACACTTGACAAAAGTGGTATTTACAAATTAACATGTGATGATTGTGATGCCTCTTATGTAGGTAGAACCATTAGAAAGTTATCCACTAGAGTTTCAGAACATTTGAAAAGACCAAACTCTTCAAGTTTTGGTCAACACTTAGTATCCAGTAAACACAATTTTAACATCAACACTGGTTCATCTATCTTACATGACATTAGTAGAAAGAAAAACTATATGGAGTTGGATTTATTGGAAGATTTGGAGATTACAAGGGAAACAAATGGAAACTCTCACTGTCTTAATACTCAAATTAATTTAAATTGTACTCAATTTAAACCTATTTTTAAAAACTTTATTACAGCTTCACCTCGTAGGGGACCCAGCTCGACTGTTTAGACTGCCTGTACTGAGCACATCCATATTAATTTTATAGTTCTACCATTGACTGTGGGTTCAAGTAAACTACTTGGATTACACCCCATTTATATACTTTGCTTTCAATTTTGATTTTTAATTTTTAGTATTTTAATTACATAGTCAGATTTCTTCCTTTCTACATTACAGATAGTGCTTGGTAGACCATTTTATTGTAGTCAACTACCCACTGTCTAATGTATTGTTTAGTCTTTTTCTTGCATTCTTACTTTACGTCGACTTCAGTTGCTCTCAAACTAACACCCTAATTATTATAGACAGGTTTGAGTGTGAGATCTGGATTATTCAATCTACTTAAAAAATATTCTATATAATTTTATATTTCATCAGTGACCTCCTATAGTAGTGTCAGTTGGACTTTTGGTCAATACTTAGTTTCATAGAATTTTTTAAAAGGTGCAGATCACATATCTATGATTGTGACTGATTATCCAAGCTGTCATTTGTCACATGTCACCCCAACATTTCCGTTAGATCGGGAGCCATTCTGTCTCCGGCTTCTGCACGCAATGTAACTTTTCTTCAATAATTTTAAAGTGTTTGTTTGTCCTTTTGTAGTGTAGTGTGATGTACAATTATATGTTTATGACATTTTGTTCTTGTCGGATAGGCCGCAATTGACGAAGTAAGTCTATAAACGTTAATCACATAAAAACTCTTTATCAACCATAAACTTCGAGTTTTTATCGAAGTTAATCAATTTCTTTAGTTATAAAAAAACGTTTCTTGGCTTATTTCAGATGCCCCTGAAGATGATCTAGGGATCGAAAGTACTTGGACAAGATTAAATTAAACTGTGCTCGATATATGCCTTTTATTTGATCAAAGTTCAATTATTAAATAAACTAATATAAAAGTTTCTTTTACATTTTTTTTTTTAAATTGTGATAAATCCAAAACGTTGTTTTGTCTGTCCCTTTTGGTATTTTTTTATTGAGATAACATTATTATTTCAAAGATTTGAGTATTTATTTACCTCAGAAAAGACAGAAGACAGTAACGGACGGGTTTTATATCCTAAGGTGGAAGTCAAGGTTTATGCTGTTATTTACGAAGGTTGCTTTATATTTTAAAGGCTTTGGCGTCTAAGACAAGTAGAGTGAGAAATTTATATCAACGAATCGATAAATTTTATATTTGGCCGTACCAGCAGAGTTCCACCTCGCAGAGCATGCTTTATTTTTTCAATTCGCTGAAGAGGGAGCGAATTGGATTACATTCGTGATATACATGGCTGTATTCCGCTTTGAATTTGTCTCATGTATTTTTTAATTCTCACAAGAAGGCTCACATATAGAACATTTTCGGTTTGTTGAATTGGCAGTCCCATAAAGTACAAAATATTCATTCCAATACATTTTTCTTCATATTCTCCAACTACAATACTGGATAAAAAAATCCGAACATATAAACCTTTTGCGATTTTGTACAATTGCTATAAATACGGCAATTTTAACAAATAAAAAAATAATGACACACTACTATAATAACTCTAATTTTATTCCTAAATATGTGAAAATGGAAAAATTCAAAATATGTATATATACAGGGTGAGTCATGAGGAACTGTACATACTCCTACCTCGTATGGAGGCCAATGTGGGGAATAACAAATGACCAATAAAAAGTTTCTGCTCCCATTGTTTAATAATGTACAGGGTGAGTTGTAAATTTTGACTAAAATTTATTTCGTCATAACTTTTGAACGATAAGTTCAATGTATCTCATATTTTGGTCAAACATTACACTATTGCCACCTAATTAACTGATTTGTTCAAACTAGATTTAAATTAAAAAAAAAAAAAATTTGACTGTTAATTAAAAGTTAGCAAAGGAACGATCAATGTAAAACAATGTAATTTTTCTTGCAAAAATAAATTTTTTTGAAAGTTAGGTATTTAATTTATTAGTATTAATACTATCACAGCTCGTGCATTCAATTTTAAATAATACAACTCTTTTGCCACTTTTCAAAATTTTAGAAGGTACAAGTTGTTTTGAATACTTCTAAAACCTCGTTCTGCAAAATATTTGTTTAGTAATTCATCGTTAGTGTCGTTGTATTGAATAGAGATGATACGAAATACTAGGAACAAGTATTTGGTAATAGGTATGAGCATGTAACGTAACAGTTACCGGTTTTCTAAAATACTAGTTCCAGTTCCATCTAGATTTGTTCAACGACACGACGGACACAGAATGAATCAAGCATGGGAACTGTAACTGGTACTGTTACTGTACACAACACAATAACGTCGATAATACCTGCGCTGCGCTTTGATATCGATATTTTGGTATTGGAATACTTGAATACCGATACGCACAGGGATCAGTTGCATTTTTTGGGTAGGTAATAGTTCTAGTTTGTAGTTACTGCGGATTGGCGGTTCGGACGTCGGGATTATTAAGGTGGTGTATGCAAGATGTGAAATTAAACATATTAAATCTGTCATAATATTGGTCCCTTGCTTTTACTATATTATTCTAGAAGTATTTTAAGTAATTTGATTTTATTTGAGTGTAACACATATTTTCTGTGTTCAAATAACTTTTTAGTTTACTGAAAATTTAAAAAAAGCAAATAAACATTACATTTGATATGGGATAATAGGAACCATATAACAGTGTAAGCAATACTTATTGATGCCATTTGTTTATTTTTACGGGTGGCGAGGAGTCCCTGAACCAAAAAGCCGAAGTCAGGGAAATCAAAGGATCCCATTTATATTTTGTATTAGAAGAACTATTTTGTATATGGTAAAACATATTTATTTAAATAAAAATGTAATTCTTAAAATATAGATATTATTTACTAAAATAAACTAGATAAGTGTACCTAACACAAAAATCAAAAAAACAAAAAAAACGGTACAAATGTAAAAAATACTAGGTTAAAAAGTAACTAGTATTTGGAACAGGTACGAAAATGGAAACGGAACGTAACGTAACTGTTACAGAAAAATACTCATTTGTATCATCTGTAGTATTGAAGTCCCAGAATTATATTTTACTTTTTCTCAAAAGAACTCCAGTAAGAATCAGCTTTATTTTGGAGTGATTAAAAAATAAAATTAATATTTAAAATAACCGGCATTCAATCTGAACGTAGTTTCCATGTTTCGCGCATGGACAATTATCCGCGCGTCGAAAAACAGTCATCCTCCGTGGCGTCTACTGTACCGCCTGCTGTATCATCTTTTTTAATCAGAAAGCAACTGATTTAACTTTTTTCATAGATAATGTGTTTGAGTATTTTTTTTGTTTGAAAACGAAAGACACGGAAAATAAACATTAACAATTATTGAATTCGGCGTCTTATGCTTCAAGACATGATCCGTCCGAGAACAGAAGGAAGTAAACTATCATCTGACTCACGTGTTCAAGGACCATGGAATTTCGGTTCCTACATAATACGGTTGGCATGTAAGAGATTGATGTGTGTGTATATTAACAGGAGGGTATTATGCCGAGTCTTTGGTATGTTTTTTGAGACAAAATCGGAAGTGAACTTACGTGTGAGGTCGTCGTGGGATTAATACTCCTTATCGAGAAAGGCCGCAACCTAGTGACCGATAATTCCGAAGATAGTAAAAGAGAAAGAGAGACTGGAGAATGAACGGAGGAAGGCAGCGAGAATCTTGTAGTTTTACAATAGAGTGGAGTAGTAGAATAGATATAAGGTATTGTTTAAATTCGATTATACTTGACCACGTCTAGGTAGTTGGCATTCTCGCTCATGCTTTAATATTTACTATTAAAGTTATCAACCAAAATAGTGAAAAAGAACTTTTTCGTCACAACTGTATAGATGAGTTTGCACGAGTTTGACAGTTGAAATGTGTAGTATGAGATAGTACAAAGAGACTCTCATCTAGGGATTCGTCAATTTTTAGTGGAACTATTAACTAATAATATTTTTTAAATATTAATAAATAATCAAACATTTATTAACAATATTCTAAAACAGCGATTTTATTGTTTATTTGCAATAACTTTTTTGTTTATTAACCAATTAATTTGGCACATCTCATTTTGTTCACCTTTTTTTTTCTGAAAAAGTTGTCTGTTGACGTTAAATCTCTAGATCAGGGGTCACCAATTATATTCCGCAAGGGTCCGTTTCTAAAACCTACTACACTTCCGCGGTCCGGACACTCAGCACTAAACCAGGCGCTGGCGTAACCAGAGGGGGGGTTACCCAGAAAACCCCCCCAGTAGTTGTAATCCCCTCTCAGGAGACCATCCTCGTTACGTAGTTGAACCAGGCAACTAGGCCACCTCGCTTAGGAAGGAGTACATTAGTTTAATTAAATTCAAAAATAATGATTACAATAAGTCTAAAACTAAAATTAAAACTCCTTGCAAAATTAAACTATTAGTGAGAAAAATGACGCTTTTTATTTTGTACAACCTGTCTGCAATTTGGAGTGGGGTTAGTGCAACTGGTTCTCATTAGGGAGCCGAGTTCCGATGTTCATCTGTCATCTGAGATCTGTACCAATTTTTAATAAAGTTTATTTATCAAAAAGCGGCTTAGCACACATAAGTTGAGCCTAACATAGTACACAGTTTCATCACCAAAGATTTTAGTTCTGAATATTTTTTGTCACACACATATTTAATCCAAAATTTGTCCCAGTCAAGCGTTTCTGGAACTTGAGTATAAACCTCCATCTGAAGGGCAGCTTTGTTACTCTTAAAAACGTCTGCTGCTTCTCTGGTCCATACACCATTAGGCTTGAGTGAAAAACTGTTGCTCAATGTGCAAACACTTGCACAATATTTTGTGTTGACATCTTCCCTATTGTAGTTTGCTAAAAGATTATTTTAATAATTTTTTTTAACATTTTGATCGTTTATTTAAAAATTGGTCCCCTAAAAACTTGATGAATCCCTAGATGAGAGTCTTTTTATTCTATCTAATACTGCACATTTAAAGTCTATATAGTTGTGTCGAGTAAAAATCTAACTTAATTGGCATATGGGTGCAGATCGCCGTAGAACATTCTATTGTTTTTTAAATTCGTGTAAAAATGACAACATTTTGAATAAAAAAAAAGGTTAAAATCACAGTAAACCTATTTAACATAAAATTTTTGTATTATTTATTTTCATAATATAAGCCTTTCAATTTGGTGCTTTCATATTTCATGTAGACTCAATAGTTTACGCATAATAACGTTGTAAATAAAAGCTTTCTGGGATAAACAATTCCATTTTTGCAATAATCATTAAGTGAAACTACTTGAAATTTTTGTAGCTAAATACTTGTAATATTTTTCCCATTCTCACGTGAAATTAAAGTTTTTTGTGCGTTTTTAGAAAAGCTATTAAAGAAAAAATTAACAAAAATAATTGTACAAACTCTCATTTTAAACGATTTTTCATGCTTTTTTACAAAAATGATGTCACATATAATTTGCCAATCTTTATCTTTAGTATTTAAAATCAAATACAAATACTTACATTCTTTATATATTGTTTATAAGTAAAACATGACGATAAATCTTTTGCTAATTTTGTTTATTACATATTGTTTTTAAAAAATTTACCAAAAGCATTTTTTAGATACCTGTATCAAAGAGTGTCTTGGGAAAATTGTTAGTTCCCTGGTCTAGATGTCGTTTTCAGAATTTGAAGTTTCAAATTGTTTCTATATCCATATGGAAACTTATCAGTAATAACAGTGTCACTGTAATATATTATATTACTTTTGAAATAATTATAGTTAATTAAGTGTTACGTATTTTCATACTTGCTATTACTTTCGTTATCCTTAAGTTTCAGTACATTAATATTAGCCGTTTTCATGAATATTTACTTTGTGGAGTTTTCTTGCTAAATTAGATTTTAGGAGAGTGAAGATAGGAAAGAGTATCTTATAAAGAATCGATTTTCCATTTAGGTTGACCTAGAGAACACATTCACCCTACCTACACCAACCCATTGGCGTAGACATCTAAATTAGATACTTGACACTTAATACTAAATTAGCCGACAAATAATATAAATCCAATTCAAATTGCCCTTATAGTCGGATGCTGTGTAATTAGTATTAATCATGAGTTTACAGATTTGATAGTCGATGTGTCGTAAACTATTGTTTAAAGTGTAATTTATTGCTCATGGAAGTGTTATAGCCATTAATTTTAGAAAATTGGATTTTAAAATGTAACGCAATTTAATATTATTGTTACTAATCGGATTAAAATATTAATCGGTGTTTAAAAATGTGGAATATTTTAAAATAAAAAAAAAACATTATACTAAAAAGGCAGTATATAAAAACTACTTTTTTGTGATTTATATATGCAAAGTAGTATATGAACTACAAGAAAGTCTAAAAATGTGAAACGAAGTACTAAAAAGCTACGGAATGAAGCTAAACAAAACAAAAGGTTGTGGTAACAGCAGCGAACGACGAAAAAATAGATATAGTGATAGAAAACATAGAAATAGAACAAGTAACTCAATACAAATATCTAGGAGTACTTATAGACAAAAAAGGAAAACTACAAGCAAAAATAAACGAGAGAATAGGAAATACGATAAAACTTTAGTACTCTTACTTTATAAATAAAAAAGAGGTCTCTCAGAAAACAAGAATTATCGAATTCAAATCAATCTAGCGCCCATAGTCCAGGATATGACGGTAAAAATAGGAGAACACCTGTGAATTTTTTTTATATTCATCGATTTGCTTGAAATTTTGACAGTAGTTAAAAATAGCTCAAATATCAAAATCTACCCTATGGCAATATATGCTTTTTCTCTGGGGGTGGTTACCACTCTAACTCGGGGTCGGAAAAAGTTTATAAGTATAAAAAAATCATGGTAGTGTTGAAACTAAACAACTATAAGAGTTAATTTTAAGATAAACATATTTGGGTTTTTTTCCGAAAAGTTAATATTTTTGAGTTATTTGTGACAAAAATTATTTTGTGAAACGGTTTTTCGCGATTAACTCCAAAAATTTTAATTTTATCGGGAATACTATTATATAAAACAGGGATATAAAATTAAACCTATAAAGCAATAAGATTAGTTTTTATTATTACCATAAAATGTATTTTAATGAAATTTATAAAGCAATGATATTAGTTTTCTATTATTACCATTAACTATTTAATGAAGTTTATAAAGCAATGAGATTAGTTTTTTATTATTACCATAAACTTAATGTTAACAAAGTTATGACTGCTCGAAAGTAGACTTTTGTTAATCGAATACAAAAATCCGACTATATGTTGTTGAATAAGCAGAAATGGTGAGCTTTTTAAGGAAAACTTATAGAAACTTTTTTAAGTATATTTAAAAAAACCTTTAAAATGACCACTGGCAAAAGCGATTTGCATGAAAATTAAGGTAAGTGAGAATTAAAATAAATTCCACTTATATTTTTTATTATGTGAGTAACAAACTCACCCCCACCTAAACCATTCTGGTCGAAACTATTCGTTGTTCATTTACAATTTTATTTATACATAAACATTATATTATGGAAGTTTAACTTACTAAGAACGTTTAGTTTTGAAAAAAACCGGAGTTTAAAATGAAGACACTATTTACAGATTTTCTCTCAAAAAATCCGCATTTTTCAAAATAACTCAACAACTAAAAAGATATAGAAAAAATGCTAGAACATAAAAAACATTTATAACAGCTTTTGTATTTGTTATGTAAGTAGGCTCAATTGAAAGCTGGTGAAAAAACACACTTTGCAAAAAAAAACGCAACCTTCTATGACCAATAGGAACCAAGATAGCACTTTTTTCTTAAAATCATATTTTCATTGTTTGTTAATATTACGAGCTGAAAATTGAAAGGATTCTAAATGAAGATCTACATTTTATGATCCAACTTATAGATGGCATATACGGTGAATTGTTACACGTGAGAAGCTTTATAAGATCAGCACGGGGCCGGCATAGTTAGAGACAGAGTATGGATGAGGCCAACGCTCGATTTGGACTGTAGCGCCATTGGAGAGAGAGAGAGAGAGAGAGAGAGAGAGAGAGAGAGAGAGAGAAATACAGTGAAAGAGTAAAAAGTTACAATCCGTTAAAATGATGGAACTCGTAAAATTTCCGTCACGGAAAAGTGAAGGGGAGAACTGTTAAGCTCCGTTTTTGTTAGAGTGGAACTTCAAATAGAAGCGTGTTGGCAAAATTTTCAATATCTCGGCTTGTATGGCTCGTAGAACCTTCATTTTTTTAAAACTGGGTTAGCTCAACAAAATAATAAAATTTCTGCCTCCCGGAAAAATAGGAATATCCGGGAAAAATAAAGGAATTAAATTTTTTAATAAAAAGTTATCCCTTTTTAACAGCCTGATCTCAACCAACTATATCATGTAAAGTCTATTATGAATAAATTTTGAAATTATAAAGTGTGGAGACCGCTTATTTAATAAAATTGTTTCATAGTCCATCATCTCTATTTTTAATGAAACACCCTGTTACATAGGGTGTATTTTTGTTTTTAGAAACTACTTAACAACCTGATATCAAAAAAGTATATCATGTGGGGTCTGTTATGAACAATTTAATGGTCAAAATTTGCAAATGGTACAGTGTAATTTGTACAATTTTGCAATATTAAAAATCTTTTATTGATTTCTTTTTAAATACATTGAAAAGTCTTCCTCTTTCATGTGGTTTACGCAGAATCGATGTATCATTATTATTTTCTGAGTAATAACATTGCAAAAAAGCTCTGTGGGATAAACAAATTGAATAAAAGTTAAAATAATTGACGACTCGTCTTGAATTTGTCTTGAAAAACTGCCATTTTAAACCTTTGCTTATTTGCTAAAAGAATACTCTAAATAATATATCAAATTAGCATACTTTTAACTATTTAAACTTTAGCGATTTAAACGAAAAAACTTCCATTTTTGACCCTTATTAGCCCCTTTCTATAACAATTAACCCACCTATGGAATTTTCAGTTTAGGTCGATTGCCATAAACAAATTATACTCATGTTTTTATAAGTTCCCATATTAATTAATATGGCATTTTTATTAGTATTTATTAAAAACATTACCCTTATGGTTTTTTATTTATTTTCAACAATAAAAAAAAATTCACTAAAACCTGACTATGCATTCACTTATGTCAACATACGTTGATTTTTTCATAATTACGTTAAATCCAGAGGTAGCTATGGAGAAATGACATCAAAACAATAATATTGGCAGTTAATGTCAAATGTATTTTATAGTATTGTAAAGCGTTTTACCGTTTGTGGATTGTACAATGGGTCGAAGTAAAGTTACCGAAAATTTGTTCAATCATGATTAGATTTTTTAATTCTGGAAAATCCAATTCGGAAATCGAGAATATGTTGCAATTGTCAGCTAAAGTGTAAGAAATATAATCAGAAGATACAAAACTACAGGTTAAGTAGTCACACAACCTAGAAATGTACGAAAAAGTAAAATAACCGAAGCACATAGAAGGGCATTAAGACGCATTATAGTGAAAAATCGACGAGCAAATTCTATGGAGTTAAGCGTTTTATGCAGTGACGTTATTGGAAGACACGTTTCTAGATCAACATGTCACCGAGAGGCACACAAATTAGGATTTGATACTTACAAAGTAAGTTTTATAGTTGAAAAAATTAGTACGAATTGTTTTTAATAAATATCATTTTATTTTAGGCTTAGGAAAAGCCACTTTTAACATTACAACAAAAGAAAATAGACTAAGATGGTCAAAAGAACATAAAGATTGGACTCAATCGCAATGGGATTCAATATAATGGAGTGATGAGTCCAGATTTGAAGTGTATGTTGAAGAAAGTAGGAGTCGCGTTATTCGCAGGAAAAATGAAGATTTCCATTACTACTGTCTGAAGAGAAAAGTCAAATTTCCTGCATCTGTCATGATCTGGGGCAGCATGTCGTCTAAAGGTGTGGGAAAGTTACATTTTATCGGTGGGATTGGTAACACGGACAAATATTTGAATATTTTAGAAGAATCTCTTTTACCGATTATGGAACTCCGTTTAACAACAGCGGAAGATTTTGTCTTCCAACAAGACATAAAAAATATGCCATTAAAAATATGAATTGTGGATGTCATTAAAAATAAAGGGGATGTAACTCAGTGGTAAACTTTCACATTTTTTTTTTATTATTACATATTCTATGCGTTCTTTTAAAATTTATTATTATTCTGTTTAATCAATAGTTTTCATTACGTTATAAAATATTTTCTATAATTAGGAAATTCAAAAACGTTGTTCGATGCATTAAAATTTCTAAAATTTACGCTGCACTTTTATTTTTGTTCTCTAAAATTTAATTTTCTTATCAATCTAACGTCACAAAAAATTTATTACAATCCTTTATAAAAGGTATATAATTAAAAAACCCAATCGAGCTATATCAACAAAACGTTTCGGAATCTATATTCCATCATCAGTGTTTAGGTGTACATGTTTCGAGCCACTAAATATCTGGGTAAAAACCCGTTAAAACTTATTGGTTCAAATTTATTTTACATTATTCGATCTTATATGTTCAGATGTTAAAGTTACCAGTGGATTTGATAACATGGCAACTTAAGACTCTACATGAAGTTGCTGGTCCTGAGACAAAGTGTCTATAAGGACGAGGCTCGTATTTGTTAATAACTATTATATGCCTTCGAACTATGACGAGCATTTTTGTATTTCTAATTTATTAAGTATATAATACCCAAAAAAAAACCATTTGCAACCTTGCTGGGTCAGTGTCTCGACACAAAACTTTTCCCTGGACTATTATTGTATTAAAGATTAAATACGATAACTTGTAGGTTCATCATATTAAATCAACCAAAATGTAGCAATATATTGGAGTATCAGTTCAAAATCACTCAATTTCAGATTCTATTAAGTTTCTCTTATCCAATATCACAAGATACACTTCGTTCAGAAGTCTAATAAACTGAGGGAAATAAATATTTTAGTATTGCATTGTATCGTAAAACGACAGATATCGAAAACCCGTCGCAATATCAAAGTTTCGCGTTAGCTCTTATGATGCTCTGTCTTCCTGTCTATTTCAATATCTTTAGTGACTCCTACATGGAATGTACTACGATATTTATGTCTGACTGAACCACAACATACGCTGCATCCATTTTGTTATTTTAAATTTAAATATACGGCGCTGTCACGGAAATGCGAATGCTTAAATTAAATCTTATTAGCGAAACTTACTACGAACAAGTTAAAATATTTACGGACGTACGAGATAATAAGCTTATATAATAAAGTTAACAGTAATAAATGATGCATATATATCTTTATAGAAAAACTCTAAACAAGAAGTAACCTATGATTAATTTGCTTAAATTATACTGTTTGAAACATTATTGAAACTGTATAAATTTGTCCATGGAAACGGTAGGTAATATCTACCTACCGGAAGCGGTAGGTAGATATTACCTTGTCCACACAAAAATTTCAAATATGAACGAAGGTTGAAAAGTCATTTTGATTGTACCCTCACTGTTCCAGAGATTGATCCAGAAATTTTACTAATATATTTCCGGAAAAATTCAATATATATATATATATATATATATATATATATATATATATATATATATATATATATATATATATATATATATATATATATATATATATATATATATATTGAAATGATATTGTTTAAAAAATTAATTTATAAGTTATATACTAGATAATTTTAGATATAACAAGTATTTGGTTATTTTAAGAAGTTAAATACTAGAGAATTTAATAAAAATATATTTATGTGAGGGCATTTTAAGAAATTAGCATATAATAATTGTAAAAAGTTGTATTTTAGTAATTATAATGTGGTAGATATATTTAAGTGAGCCATGTGACTAGGCAACCAACTATACAAACTCTGTCTCCAAGTGACATTTTAGGAAATTTTTAGGAATATAAAGTGGGGTTATAATAATATATTGTTGAAATGTGTATTTTATTAAATTAGAGTGTTAGTTACTAATTTGAATGTTTATTCTGATCTGAAAAGCCTAAATGTCAACAAAATTATCAATGGAACATTAACGAATTCTCCAGAGTGCAGAGTGTGACCATTGTTTACGGTCGAACATTCTGGAATAATGATTATGTCGGTGGATGGAACAGATATTTTTTCGAGAACATCCATATCGAAGAAATAGAACGAAATTGGAACATGATCTCTTACCAGATGGTTCTAGAATATCCAAAAAGATATAAATACCCGTGATTTGGATTCAAGATGGCAGTTTTTTAGTCAGAAGTCAGGCCAGTTTATTATGAAAGTTAGTAGACACATTTAGTGAAGTAAATTGTTCAGAATTTTCAAGAAGTCAGTCAGAAAAGTTTAGTATGAAATATGAAAGATTAGTTGGAGTCAGTGAATCAGTTACAAATAGTCAAATTGTTTAATATAGTGAGTTAAATGAAGATTAAAAATTATGCATATATTTAATGCACATTTATAATTATACACAAATAATTATTGAAGATTATAAAAGTATATTAGAAGAATATTGGATGGACATTGGAAGGAATTAAAATTATATTATGATTGGAGATTAGTATAAATCAACTTATAATAATTGGATATTGGTATATTGAAAAGAAGAATAAATATAAATGGTGTTTGCTGGTTTGCTTGGTGGTGTAGAAATGCTGGTGAAGAAAACTATATCTTAAATTGGTAGAAGCTGATAATTGGAAAAAGTAATTTCACAAAAACAAGGATAACCGAAGTACGAAGACATTTAGTGATGATTAGAATCTATATAGTGGAAAACAGTTCATTTAGGCATTCAGTGAAAGAAAGGTACAAAATTTTGTTAATATAATTTAGTTAGTGTCATAACAATTTCAATTTTGAAGATAGTTTGTTTAAATTTTACATTGTCTATAGAATTTAATTAGTTTTATAAGAATATCAATTTAAAGATAGTTTATTTTAAATTTACATTGGCTAGGTTATATATGTATATGTGTGTTTCATAATAGTTATAATAAAGATAATTTAAAAAAGTACTTACAAGCTAATTCTTTGAGAACCGCGATAAAAACCCTATATATTATATTATTAAAAATACTCATTGCTCATCATTCAAACAAACAATACATCATAACAATTTGACGCCCAACGCGGTGGCTCTCTATTTAAAAGAATTAGTTTGGAAAGATAAGTGCTCTCATATAATTAAATTAATTTTCATTAGAAAGAAAAAATTATAGATTTTAATTTTAATTATATTTGAACAAGTAAAGTCTCAAAATGTCTCAAGGAAAGAAAGGTACAAGAACCAAAAAGAATGAAGAAGATGTGGAAGTAGAAACACAACCTATACAAGAGGAGAGTTTAGTACAAGCTCCACAAGATACTGCAGAAATGAATCCAGAAAGAGAGGAAAATGTCAATATGGCAGCTTTGATGTCATTAATGATGCAGATGAACAAGACAATGGAAGAGAATACGAAAAAAATAGAACGCAAAATGGAACAGAATTCACAAGAAATCAAAGAAGACATAAAAAAATTGGAAGAGAATTCAAAAGAAGTCAAAGAAGACATGAAAAAAATGGAATAGAAATTGGAAGAGAATTATAGAAAATTAGGAAAGAAAATAGAAGATAATAATAATAAAATTGTAAAACAAATGGATAAAAAACTTGAAGCTGCAGAGAAAAAAGTAGCAAATGAAATAAAAAGTATACGGAATGACTACAAGAAAAGGATAGAAAATTAGAGGACAGAAGTAAAGAGGATTATTCAAGATAATAAGATAGATATAGAACAGAAAATAGAGTTACAGAAATGTAACTTAGAAGTAAAAATTAACGAAGACAGGAGAAACACAGAAGAAAAATTAGATGATATACAACAAAATATCCAAATAAATAATAATCAAATAAGAAATGTGGAACAGAGAATAGATGATATTTCACAAATGAGAGACATAGGAAGACCTTACTTAAATTTAACAAATGAGACTGGGATTAAATTTTCTGGTAATATAAAAAATTTGCATCCTAGAGTATACATAAATAGTTTAAAACATAAATTAAGATTTATGAATAATATTAATGATATTAAAGATTATATTAGAATGACATTAAATGACAATGCAGCAACTTGGTTTGCTAGTATTGAGAATGATTTAGATAATTTTCAAACATTTGAAAATAAATTTTTAAATTATTATTGGGGTGAATTAGAGCAAGCCAAGTTTAGAGAAATTCTATATTTTGGAAAGTATAATCAAAATTTAAAATCAAATATGGTAGATTATGCATTGAAATTGATAACAGTTGCAAAATATTTAGAACCACCTCTTAGAGAGGATGAAACAGTCTTAAATGTATCTAGACATTTTGATGCTGATGTTGTGCAAACCGTAACTGTACAAAATATTCAAACAATAGATAGTTTTATTAATTTTATTCAAAGAATACAAAGAGGCAATATGACAAGTAATAATAACAACAGAAAAAACAATAATAACTTTCAATATAATAAAAATGATAATCAACAATATAGACAATCATATAACAATAATACTAGGTATGGTGATAGTTTACAAAATTTTAATAATAATAACAGTAATCCAAATAGACAGAACTTTAATAATAATACTAGTTATAATAGACAAAATTTTAATAATAATACTAATTATAATAGACAACATTTTAATAACAGTACTAATAATAATAGACAAGATTTTAACAATAGAAGAAATACAGAACGACCTAATTATAACAGACAGATAAATTGTGTTCGAAGGAATAGGAGCTGCGAAGACAGGGAACGAAATAGTACAAGGCAAGAAAATGTGAGTAGAAGTCATAGTAGGGAAAGACATAGGACATCAGATCCAAGTGGTCAGATACAATCTGACAATTCTAATAATCAAAATTTTGTGCAGTAAACTTTCTGAATTACAAGTTAGGCCATTGCTATTATGAAAAACCTTCTGAATTTATTTCTTTAGATGAAGATAAAATTATTGAATCTATTAATTTAATTTATATAAATGCTTTGGCCAAAAATAAAATGATTAAAATTATGATAGATACTGGTTCAGAAAGTACTTTAGTCTCGGAGAATTTTATTTTTAATACATTAAAACTATCAGATATAATAAAGATTCCAAAAATTAAAATTGTTGGTGCAAATAATAAGAAGTTGGGTGAAATTGATAAACTAGCCAATTTTAAAATTAATATTCTTAATAAAGAAATTAATATGCAAGGATTTATTGTCAAGGATTTATGTGTTGATATATTAATGGGAAATGATGAATTGGAAAAGAAGAAAGTAAAGATAGATTTTGAAGAAAAAATGGTAACTTTGGAAGGGCAAATAATTAAATTTATGCAGAAAGATGAGGTGGAAGAAGGAATAAGAGTTGATAGGATATTATTAAAAGAAAATAATGATGTTTATGAAGAAGAAATGTATTTTGATGATAGGGATATGCCCAAAAAGAATGTAAAGAATAATTATTGTAGTGAATATTTAAGGAATGGAAATTTTAAGCAGATGGATGCCTACGAGGCGGAGTGCGTAAAATTGGAAGCAAGGAATAATGAGTACATATTGAAGAATAATGTGATTTGTAAAGAAGAAGATATGATGAAAGTTTTAAATTGCCCTGAAGAATATAAATCAATGGTCATTTCCATATTGCAGCAACACAAGGGACTTGTCAATAAAGAAAATAGAATTGCACAAAATTATATCCATAGTATAAAAGTTAAAGAGGAAAAAGATTTTAAAACAAAATCATACCCAATACCATATAAATACAGAGAAGAAGTAAACAAAACAATTAATAATATGTTAGAAGATGGGATCATTGAGAAGGCAGACACACGTTTTATTAACCCCATAGTAGTAGTACGAAAAAGATCAGGTGAAATCAGGTTATGTTTGGATGCAAGGAATATTAACAAGATTACTGAAAAGCAATTTGAAGCACCAATGAGTATAGATGGAATATTAGGAAGAATTACAGGAATGTCATTTTTCACTAAAATCGATTTACAGCATAGTTTCTGGTTAATACCTCTAGAAAGAAAAAGTAGACAGTATACAGGATTTCAGATAGATGGAGTAGTATATTAATTCAAAGTAGTACCATTTGGACTTCAATCATCTTGCAGTGCTCTATGTAGATGTCTTCATGATATTTTGGATCAATATGAACATTTTGTAATTCACTACATTGATGATATATTAATTTTTTCTAAAACGGCTGAAGATCATGAGAAACACCTAAAAACTATAATAAATAGATTAGACAAAGTTGGACTAAAAATAAATCAAGAAAAATGTACATTTTTTCAAAAAGAAGTCATATATCTAGGTTATAAACTTAACACTAAGGGAATCGAAATGGATCCAGAACGGACACAAGTCATTCAGGAATATAAAACACCACACAATTTAAGAACTTTAAGAGGATTTATTGGAATAATTAATTATTATAAAAGGATGATACCAGATCTAAGTATAAAAGAAATTCCATTACTTGAACTACTGAGAAAAGGTGTAAAATGGAGATGGGATCAGAGAAGAGAACTAGCATTCCAAGAAATTAATAACATTTTTCTGTCAAATTTGAAAATATACTATCCTGACTACACACAGCCATTCATATTAAGAACAGATGCATCAATAGAGAGATTATCAGGGGTATTATTACAAATACATGATGGGGTCGAATACCCAATACAATTCATTTCAAGAATTACAAAGCCACATGAAAAGGGTTACTCAGTTTCAGAATTAGAACTAGCAAGTATAATACACCGTGTCACAAAATTAAGATTTTATTTGTTGGGTAATGAATTTACAATAGAAACAGATCACCAAGCTTTAACGTCTATATTAAATAACAAATATGGAAACAGTAGAATACATCGGTGGAGTCTAATACTTAGTGAATACTGCTTTGAAATCAAATACATTTCTGGAAAATCCAATATAGTGGCAGATGCTTTATCAAGGTTAGAAAATACACCACAAAAAGGGCAGCGAACAATAAAAATTGGATTAAATCAATTAGTAGAAAGTACTGGATTATATTCTAAAGAAGAAATTATAAGAGATCAGATCAATTTGAGTGAAAAACAAAAAGTCCTTAGGAAAGATGGGGTATATTATAAAATAATAAATGGCATAGAAGTATATGTAATAACTAGAACTTTAGCAAAGAAAATATTGAAAAATTTACATAACAATTATATGCATATTGGTTCAAGAAAGCTATGGATGCTATTTAGGGACAATTATTTTGCAAAGAATGACATAAGTATAGCAAAAGAAATTACTACCCAATGCCCAATATGTCAACTAAACAAAGAAAAGAATTTCAAAAACCAGAACACATATAAATCTAATGTTGTATATGAAAAACTAAATACAGTTTCCATGGATTTTATTTCAAATTTAGTTCTCAGTCCAACAGGAAAAAAGCATATACTAGTGATAGTTGATTTATATACAAAATTTATTAAACTATATCCCTGCTCTAGAACAAATGTTAAAACATTAAAATTATATATTAATCAATTTTTCGAAGAAATAGGACCATTTAGAAATTGCATAATAGATAATGCTACATATTTTAACAACCAAAAATTTCGGACATTTTGTGAGAAAAAGGGAATCAACATTCATTTTACAAGTATCAGACATCCTCAGGCAAATCCTGCAGAAAGATATATTAAAGAAGTTATAAAATATTTAAGGATACTGTGCCAAAATCAACACGAAACTTGGCAGCAACATATACCACAAGTAGAGTATTTTTTAAATAATACACATAATTTGAATACAGAGGAAGTACCAGAATATTTAATGTTTGGCCATATAGGAAACAGAAAGTGGATTAGTGAATATAATCAGGATATGTTAGAACAAGTAATGCAGAAAGTGAATAACCGAATTAGGAGGAAAGCTGAAAAATATATCAGAAGACAAAATCGAAATATAAAAAAACCAATCACATTTCAAAAAGGAGACCTAGTGTTAATTCGTTCACTTAGAAAAAGTAATGTTAAAGAAAACCGTTGTAAGAAATTACAACCAATGTTTGAAGGTCCATATACAATTGAAAATCAGAATGGACTAAATAGTTATGTGTTAATAGATGCAGAGAACAGACTAAGAGGCATATTTCATATCAACGACATTTTTCAATATCAGGAAGAGATTGAATAATGTTTTCTATACCTTTAACACAAATATAATAACACTAATAACTTACTGATAGATCCATTTCATAGATAGATGGTAGATTTCTTTGTTGTGAATAAATTTGACATCATACTTGTTGAATTTTGTACATATGGAAATTGTTTGGTACCCTAAAAATCATAATTTGGGGTTAGATACAGAATTGATTGTGTAAATGTCTTTATAAAAAGTGTAAAACTTACCAATTCATATGGATGAAAGCCTGTTGAATGGAAATAATTCCTAGATTTTGTCTATAAATAAACAGAACACAATATAGATTATATTTTTAATTAAGGTTATATTTTATTCTCTGGTATAATATCCATTGCTCCATTTGACATGACAGTTTGACCATAGAATAGCCGAACTGTGCTCCGTTGTTCTCTGTTTTGACATAGACAGCGAACAGGGATGTATTTGATAGAACAATTAAAATAGGAAATTAAATTATTTCATTTATTATAATTACTAAGGTATGTGGATAAGAAAATTAATATTTAAAAAAATAATAAGTAAATTATTTATTTTAAATTTAATTTTGGGGTGTTGAAATGATATTGTTTAAAAAATTAATTTATAAGTTATATACTAGATAATTTTAGATATAACAAGTATTTGGTTATTTTAAGAAGTTAAATACTAGAGAATTTAATAAAAATATATTTATGTGAGGGCATTTTAAGAAATTAGCATATAATAATTGTAAAAAGTTGTATTTTAGTAATTATAATGTGGTAGATATTTTTAAGTGAGCCATGTGACTAGGCAACCAACTATACAAACTCTGTCTCCAAGTGACATTTTAGGAAATTTTTAGGAATATAAAGTGGGGTTATAATAATATATTGTTGAAATGTGTATTTTATTAAATTAGAGTGTTAGTTACTAATTTGAATGTTTATTCTGATCTGAAAAGCCTAAATGTCAACAAAATTATCAATGGAACATTAACGAATTCTCCAGAGTGCAGAGTGTGACCATTGTTTACGGTCGAACATTCTGGAATAATGATTATGTCGGTGGATGGAACAGATATTTTTTCGAGAACATCCATATCGAAGAAATAGAACGAAATTGGAACATGATCTCTTACCAGATGGTTCTAGAATATCCAAAAAGATATAAATACCCGTGATTTGGATTCAAGATGGCAGTTTTTTAGTCAGAAGTCAGGCCAGTTTATTATGAAAGTTAGTAGACACATTTAGTGAAGTAAATTGTTCAGAATTTTCAAGAAGTCAGTCAGAAAAGTTTAGTAAGAAATATGAAAGATTAGTTGGAGTCAGTGAATCAGTTACAAATAGTCAAATTGTTTAATATAGTGAGTTAAATGAAGATTAAAAATTATGCATATATTTAATGCACATTTATAATTATACACAAATAATTATTGAAGATTATAAAAGTATATTAGAAGAATATTGGATGGACATTGGAAGGAATTAAAATTATATTATGATTGGAGATTAGTATAAATCAACTTATAATAATTGGATATTGGTATATTGAAAAGAAGAATAAATATAAATGGTGTTTGCTGGTTTGCTTGGTGGTGTAGAAATGCTGGTGAAGAAAACTATATCTTAAATTGGTAGAAGCTGATAATTGGAAAAAGTAATTTCACAAAAACAAGGATAACCGAAGTACGAAGACATTTAGTGATGATTAGAATCTATATAGTGGAAAACAGTTCATTTAGGCATTCAGTGAAAGAAAGGTACAAAATTTTGTTAATATAATTTAGTTAGTGTCATAACAATTTCAATTTTGAAGATAGTTTGTTTAAATTTTACATTGTCTATAGAATTTAATTAGTTTTATAAGAATATCAATTTAAAGATAGTTTATTTTAAATTTACATTGGCTAGGTTATATATATATATGTGTGTTTCATAATAGTTATAATAAAGATAATTTAAAAAAGTACTTACAAGCTAATTCTTTGAGAACCGCGATAAAAACCCTATATATTATATTATTAAAAATACTCATTGCTCATCATTCAAACAAACAATACATCATAACAATATATATATATATATATATATATATATATATATATATATATATATATATATATATATATATATATATATATATATATATATATATATGTAAAAGATAAAATCTTTTAGCGAAAGCCGCTATCGCTTTATTAAATTAAATTGCCAAATATATGGCCTAGGAGGACAAATTCGTTAAACTTCCCGTGCTCGAATCGGTATCAATAAAGTGTTATGATCATTTCGGCCTATCCCAGCCTCATCAGACACTTGGGCTGATACCAATTCAAACTCGGAAAGTCCAACGAATGTCTCCCAAAGCTTCACTACAACAGTAGTTAGGACATACAGTATACCGAAAACTCACACATACCGACAGATACCTACATGCCGATTCACATCACCATCCTGCACAATTACATTCACTTATTAAAACCCTAATGACACGATCTGAAAGACTGACATATGAAGAACATCAAAATAAAGAAATGCATAATGTGAAAACAGCGCTAAGAAAAAACGGCTTTTCAACATATCCCTACCACTGAAAATGCTCATAATGCTCAAAAAAGATTAAGGATCCAACAGAAGAGGAAAAACCGATTGCAAAAACCATTCTACCATATGTAAAGGGTACAACAGAGAAAATAGGGAGAATGCTAAGGAAACACAAAATAGAAACGATATTTAATACTGACAGAAAAATCTCAAAAATTTTACCATCCGTCAAAACCAAAATATCGTTAGAAAATCAAGAAGTATACGAGATTCCATGTGGGAACTGTGACAAATCGTACATCAGACAGACCAACCGAAGAATCAATGTTAGACGAGAAGAACATCGAAATGCCATCGAAAGGAGAGAAAAAATGTCGTCCTTTGTCCATGTCTCAAACACAGGACATACAATAAACCCGAAAGAAACTACGATGCTAGCTAACATTTAAATTAAAAGAAAACGCGAAATCAGAGAATCAATAGAAATAGAAAAAAATCGCAACAGTCTAAACCAAAGAGATGATTCTCAAAGGCTTTCAACAACATGGAAAACGGTATTAAAGAAAAAGTAAAAATTACATCAGACCACAAGACCGACTAGTAGGATCCCGCTTACCTACACATGGACAGGACCAATCACAAGAAGCCCTACCTGACTTGACAATGGCAAGTGCGACCTTGCCGAAACGTCGTCAAAATAATGGTTTTTATCAAATCCAAAATTATTCAAGGCGGAGTCAAACCCGGAAAACTGCAGAAAGCATATATAACTCACGCGGAAATTTCAAGTGTAACATATATATATATATATATATATATATATATATATATATATATATATATTATATATATATTATATATATATATATCTATATATATATATATATATATATATATATATATATATATATATATATATATATATATATATTCAAAAACTCAAAAAAATAAAAAATTAAAGAATAAAACTGGCGAGCTTCTCACAGAAGAAAATGAAATAATGAACAGATGGAGAGAGTATTTCCAAGAGATGCTACAAACTCACTGCTATCAAGAAGAAAACAACCTATCGAGCGAAAGAATAGAAGATAATAATATATATCCAATAACCATATCCATGTAGATGTAGATTCAATTGTAAGACTACTGAAATTATAAAAAGCATCAAAAAGAGAAAGCGCTGGAATACTTCGGACATGTAATGAAAGGTCCCAAATATAGATTGCTACAAAATATTATGCAAGGGAAAATAGCAGGCAAACGCAATTCAGGACGAAGAAAGACTTCATATTTGAAGAACTTGCGAGATTGGTATGGTATTGATACAAGAATGCAAGAATAACAAGTGAAATAATGAGAAAATGCCACAAAATGCAACAGGGTTATTACTAAATACATTTAGTACCAGATGGAGAGAAGAACAC
Organism: Diabrotica undecimpunctata; assembly: GCF_040954645.1. Classification (NCBI taxonomy): domain Eukaryota; kingdom Metazoa; phylum Arthropoda; class Insecta; order Coleoptera; family Chrysomelidae; genus Diabrotica; species Diabrotica undecimpunctata. Next base: position 93,850,343 of record NC_092808.1, on the reverse strand, counting down.
ATACCAATTGACTGGCAGAAGGCTCAAATAGTACCGATTTATTTCTTGAATTTTTTCTTTTCTCATTGATTTTGAAACTTCATAGAACATTTTCTGATTCTCTTTATTGTTGACTTCCACCTTTTCTCCAAATTCTGTCCATTTTTGCTTTTGTAACAAATTCTTTTACTAATCTATATTTTTTATATTCTTCATAGCTTTCTGGTGTTTTATTTTGTAAATATATTTTCCAAGTAATTTTCTTTCTTTTATTGCTCTTTTCACTTGTTTCACATACTTCTGTCGCTATATTTGTTATAAACTCTTTGAAGTAGTTCCATAATTGTTCTATGTTTCGGCCCTCTATTTTTCCCTTTAGTATTTCCTAGCTTTTGATTTATGATCATCTGGTACTTAGAGTACCACACTCAGTATTTTCTTTATTTCTTAATTTATATGCAAATTTGTTTGCAGGTTATTGATGATATTATTATCTGACTCATTTTTTCATTACTACTAAATAGTGGTCACTTCCTATTTCTGGATCCCTTCTACCTTTTGTGTATATTACTTTTCTTATGTTATTTTTTTCTACTAATATGTATTCAATGGTCGATTTCTCTTCTCTACTTTTAACTTTTGTTGTGTTAAAATGTATTAGTTATTACTAAATTGTGCATCGTACAGAAGTCTAGCAGTCTTATGCCATTATTGTTTCTTGCTGTTTCTCCATATTTTCCTAATACCTCTTTATATTGCTGGTTATTTGCGCCTATTCTGATATTGAAGTCACCTACTAAATATATATTTCTTTTGCTTGTTATAATATAATAATTAAGTAAAAAATGTTAAAAATCAGAATGCATTATGTATAAATATATTTTACATTCCGAATATACTTAAAAAATTGAGTCGTGCGTATATTTTATGCCCGTGTTCATTTACGGTACAGATCTTTATATCCATGTATGTATACTGAATATTATTTTTATACTCGGAGTACAAATTTAACCCTCCAATTTTCAAATTACTTTCTTTTGGCGCACCAATGGATTTGTCGCAAATGTTCTCCATTATTGGAAGTTTGCTCGATCTCCAAAGACAAACGGTGACAAATATTATTATTATTGTCTTGTAATGTTAATTTAACGTGATTACGATGTTTACCGCCCAATAAATGAACCCAAACGACATTTTCGACCTACATTACGTGAAATTGAGTAGTGAATTTAAAAAAAAAAGTTTATATTTTTAAATAGAAGTATAATGCTATTACTAATAAACAGAACATTCATTTTAATATTGGTTTGATAATTAGTTAAGATAGTTAAGATTAGTTAAGATAAGTTTTTTCATAATTACCTATGATAATATTCTTCTTTAAACTTATATTTATTAATGTCCAGTGAGAACATCTGCGATTACTCTTGAATTCAGTTTTCTGAATCTCTGGAATATTTTTGTCTAGCGACCGTCGCAATAGCAGTAGGCTGCTGTTTTCCTTTTCCCATTTTCTGAGTTATTCGACTATGCTGCTTTTCGATATATCACACAATGGTTCCTGTCCGATAAAAGTGGAAATAGCTCCTTCTTTTGTAAGGTTTGTGCCCTGTTTAGAACACTAATCGAAAAATCAATCTCATGCAATATTACCCTCTGGATAGCTATGGTAGATTACAAAAAGGCATTTAACTACATAGAAATTTGGGTAATCCTCAATGCCTTAAGACCAATAGGAAATGATGACTGATATACAAAAATCATTAAGTATTAATACGACAATGCAAAATCGCAAGTAAAAATAGAAGAACAAAAAATAAAAGATAAAACTACAGAGATGGGTTAAACAAGGAGATTATATCTCACCCAAGCTTTTTTACTTTAGTCCTAGAAGATATATTTCGAACTTTAGAATGGGAAAATAAATAAGTGGCGATAGATGGCGAAAACCTGAACCACCTGAGAGTTGCCGATGATGTTGCGTTAATAGCAAAAAACAGAGAAGTATATCTGAAAATACTATTAAACCTAAATACAAAATCAAAAGAAATAGTACTAAAAATAAATCTAGCAAAAACAAAATATTTAACCAAAGAATATTTAGATATAACTGAGATAATCCAGAGATAAGCCAGAGATCCAGAACTCTGGATAATAATAATATAGAAAATATTGAGTCGTACATATACTTAATACAAAAAATCGAACTATCAAAGCTTAACCTAAAGGCTAATTGAAATAGATGTTCCTTAGCATGGGCAGCATTTGCAAGATTACAAATAGTGTTTAAATCAAACTTACCAGATACTTCAAAGGCAAAAACTTTCGATCAATAAGTATTGCTAGTCCTGACCTATGAAACTGAAACATGGGCTTTTAACAACAACATAATTCACAAACTTCAATTGACTCAGAGAGCTATGGAACGGAGAATGCTCTACATTAACCTCACCAATCGCATATCCAATGAAGACATAAGAAGACGATTAAAAGTAACAGAGATATAATCCAAAATATTCTCATCCTAAAATGGAACTGCGCAGAACACATGGGAAGAATAGAAAAAACCTTTGGACGAAACGAGTTGTTAAATGGCGACCAAGAGTAAATAAGAGAAGTAGAGGCAAATCTCAAATCAGAGACTTATTTGAGACATCAAACGAATCGTTCAGTCGTTTTCCCAGGCACTATATATATTGCTAGTAATTCTGCTTAAAATATTTAAGATTATATATGAGAGCTATTGATAGTCTTGTATAAGGATCAGTAACTCCTATTCCTACTGATTCCTATTTTTCTGTCTGATCAGTTTAACAAGAGGTGTTATAAATCAAAGAAATTGTCCAACTCTTGAGTTGAGCAATTTCGTTTTGCATTAACTCGCACTCGTTTAAGATATTTAGTTACGAGTTTGACATTTTGTTTTGCATATAACATGCATGTGGTCATCGTTATGGATTGTGCTGTTATTTTCTTCAAGAGTACTTTCTAGAGCATACTCCTTACATGAGGAGGAAGGTCTAGAAGTATGCATTACCTCTAAGGGTCTAGTGGGATTAGATCTCATTTCACCCGTTTTTCCTACAAGCGAGTCTGCATTTTTGTCAAGCTAGTTACTACCTTTTCACCATATTTCTTCTTTTTGGTGTGTCATACCCAAACTTGAGCGAAGCCTCTGCATATGTATACTTCTTATTTTGAGTTGCTTTGACAAAGTCCTCGTAGACACACCGTCTCAGGACTCGCAACTAATGTAGAGTCATATGTCGCCCTGTTACCTATCCAACGGTAACTTTAACATCTTAAATGTAAATTAGACATAATGTAGATCAAATCTTATTTAATAATTTTTAAAGGGTTTTTACCCACATATTTAGTGGCTACATCCATGTATTAACTTGACACTGATGATGGAATATTTATTCCGAAAACGTTTTGTCAATGCAACATAGCCCAACTGGGTTTTTTATATACCTTTTTATAAAGGATTTTATTCAAAACTTCTTATTTTCTTTAATTAAACTGTGTTCGTTTTCGTAAATAAGTTCAACTTGTTGTCATCTTTATTAGATATCAATATTAACCGGTACGTTAACAATTTCTTTCCTTTTACTTCAGTGAAAGTATCGTGTTGCTACTGTTGTGGAACTATCGGTAACAAACAAGGGCTTGGGTCTTCGTAGAGATAATACATGGAGATAAATATTACGAGGAAACATTGCAAAAATGAGTAGAAGAGGTTAGTTTTAACGAAAGAGACCTGGAATAGAAAAAGGTAATTGGCAAGAGTTGGCTTGTAGATCTTGTACGACCCAGTTAGGCATCACCACTTTCGAGCAGGAGTTCCTATATAAAGGATATTCCCATTTAGTTAAAAATCTTTAACCATCGACATTATGTCATCAATTTTTAAATTTAAATAAGTTCTAATATGTAAATCAAAGGTTTTTATACCTATTTATAAGATGACTCTTTGCACGTGTAGTATCTCTGATGATGGTTTGATAAGACCGAAGTTTTGATCTTTTTGATTAGCTAATCCTTTTGGATAATTTTATTAAATATGTATTTAAATATCTCAATTACAAATTTCTACATTTATAAAGAACAGATAGTGTTGAGTAAGTAAAACCTATGAAAATATGGAAAATTACAGCTTAAGGAAACAGGTCTCTCTTATATATAATTATGTATGCAATAAAGATCGCTACAGTGGATAAAAGTGTCTCGTTTTAAAAACACACGTATTTTATAGCTTTATATATTATATTGTAATATTAATAATATAAAGAAGAAAGACAAATCCGAATAGGCATAACTTCTATTGTTTTAAAAGATACTCCATAAGTAAAAGGAAACGACCATATAATTTTTGCATTATACGATTTTCATTTATATGAATTGAAGAAAAATGTCCGTAACATAAAAAAAACAGTTAATATTTTGTAGTTAAGTCGATATTTACTTGTTGTGCTACAATAGGATGTTTTTTGTTGTATTACTTTTCTGGTTGCGTTTATTATGGTAGTGGTACTATGTCAAAAATGCTGTAAAATATACAGTCCAAATAAATTTTCTTGTCAGTACAAATGGTTTTAGTATAAATCTGGAGTATGTAGCCTTCATACTGCCTTCATTCTTTTAATACTCTTTGGGTTTGCACATCTGTGGAGATAGGTTAATGTCAAAAAGGTATATAACCGGTATACCAGTTTTAGAAATGTCAGTATAGTTTATTAAAATTAGGTTTTTTAGGCCTTAGCGTGCATTTTTCAGAGGACCCAATTTAATTTTTTTTATGTATTGGAGGCTTAACTTCAAGTTTTGAGACCCCTGGCGGACAGGGGTGAGATTTTTTGGGGAAAAATTAACGATAAGTAATATGTCCGCCATTTTTATGGCTCATTATTTAGCCCCTAAAAACTTTAAATCCAAAAGGGCGGATAGCTGGGTTGGTACAGAAAGCCACAAAACGGGGTCAAATGTACCACTTGCCTGCGCATTTTAGGTCTCGGTAACAATTTTCAAACTGATTTTATTATGATATTTTTATACCGATTGATTTGAAAATGTGTATGCTCACTTCTGTTACTATTCTGAAAAGCGTCAAGTAGAGTTTTCCTCAAAATTTTCCAAAAAAATTTCCGTAAATGAAAATTTTCGTAATTTTTTGAGGTAAAATCTAATTTGTAGAATCCTTTCGATTTTCTGTCAGTTATACCATGATTTTTTTTTTAATTTTCAAACGATTTTTCCGATAAAAAAAAATTTAGAAAAACTTTAAAAATTTCGTCATTTTTCTCACTCTCATTGATGTCATCACATTCATCATCTTCGTAACTTTCACTTTCAATAATATCACATTCATTATCTGCTTCATTTTCAATCACTACTTCTCGAACTGATTCTGGCATCTGAGGTCCACTAAATCATTTGGATTTATATGTTTCATCTTCAAACTCCCAACCATGATCTTCAACAATCAATTCTGTTGGTACTTTTTTATGAGCATTTGTCCAAATATTTGAAATATTAGCTTGCAGTAGATGTTGGTGTAATTCATCTTGACATGGTGGTAAGCTTGAAGCATCGAAATTTTTTAGTTTTTTTTTTAAGGCTCGTTCACATCATGCAACTTATACTGCCGGTTAAATAGTGAAACTCTGACATCGTTTACTTTTCTTTTTGGAATTGTTCTCGTCAGTCCTGTCCCATATAAGTGACATATGAAAGTTTCTAAGGTTTCAAAAACTTCATTACAATCGAAGTCAGTTTCACCAAGTTGAATAAAAGCATCTTGATACTTATTACATTTAGCGCATGCGTCTAGAATTACTGATCTAAATGAACGCGCATCATTATTATTTTAATATTTTAAAATAATAATGATGCAAAATTAATGTCCAAACAGAATTTGTAAAATTATAATTAACTAATGAAAAAAAATTCAATCAATTTGAAAGTTAAAAAAAATATTGAACATATCTACAAAGTAAATTTCAAAACTTAAAAAATTGATAATTCCACTATTAAATTGATTTTTATTAATAATTATTTGTAAAATGTTAAAGGAATTGTACAAATTGAATTTTACCTATTGATAAATAGAAATAATATATTTTGTAATTGATTATTAATGTAATAATAAATCAAATTTTTCTTATATCTGAACAATCATTATTTATGCAATATAAATTTAAAAACCTTTTTATTGTAATAAAAAATAAGTAAAATTTCTATTTGTTATACCAAAAATATTTAATAGTTAACATTATAAAATTACTTTAATTTAATAAAATATCAAATATCAAACATTTATTCAATTAAAAATTAATTCGTAAAATATTTATATTTAAGAAAAAAATGTGATTTGTAAAGTAAATATGACTTTAGTTTGAAAAAAAAAACATTATCATAATATCATTTTAAAACTACAAAATATTCTATAAAAGATTCAGACGATGACGTAGTTTTATCAAATGTTTTAGAAAAGTTTTTTTTTCTTATCGGAAAAATCGTTTGAAAATTTTTGGAAAAAAATCATGGTATAACTGACAGAAAATCGAAAGGATTCTACAAATTAGATTTTACCTCAAAAAATTACGAAAATTTTCATTTACGGAAATTTTTTTGGAAAATTTTGTGGAAAACTCTACTTGACGCTTCTCAGAATAGTAACAGAAGTGAGCATACAAATTTTCAAATCAATCGGTATAAAAATATCATAATAAAATCAGTTTGAAAATTGTTACCGAGACCTAAAATGCGCAGGCAAGTGGTACATTTGACCCCGTTTTGTGGCTCTCTGTACCAACCCAGCTATCCGCCCTTTTGGATTTAAAGTTTTTTAGGGGCTAAATAATGAGCCATGAAAATGGCGGACATATTACTTATCGTTAATTTTTCCCCAAAAAATTGCAATTTCACCCCTGTCCGCCACACCTTATGTATCCACTCTCGCGTCCGCCCTTTGTGATTTCGTCTAGTTATACCAAGATCTTACTCTGGGCAATTTTCAGCCATATTATTGATCGTTTAATTTTTCCGAAAAAATGACAATTTCATCCCTGTATAGCCACCCCCTGTACCACGAGGGGCGTCCGCCTGTAAGGCAAAGTCTTAACCCAGTTACAATGAATATATTCCAATAGAGAAATGTCATATTACTGATCAGTTCAAAATTTCGGCTCTATCTCTTGGACTATAAGGAAGCGATAAGTGGTTTGACAGCTAATAACTGCTTGTTTAGTCTAGTTTTTTCAGTGATTCTAGGCAACCTATTTGGTGGAGTTTTGACTTGTTCTTGAATGAGTTCCGAATCAAGCAGCCCTCTGAAGTATTGAATTTTTATAATATAATTATTTGACAACCTTTTGTTGGCCAACCACCTAGAGCGGAGTTGAGCCGAAATACATTGATTTCGTATGTTCCGTTTTAAATTCGTTCAATCTGTATATATATATATATATATATATATATATATATATATATATATATTTATATATATATATATATATATATATATATATATATATTTATATTATATTTATATATATATATATATATATATATATATATATATATATATATATATATATATATATATATATATATATTGAATTTGAAATTTCCGCGGGAGCTATATGTGGTTTCAGTTGTTTTCCGGGTTTGACTCCGCGTTAAATATTTTTGGTTTTTAGAAAAACCATTGTTTTGACGACGTTTCGGCAAGGTCACACTGCCATTGTCAAGTCAGATTCTGCTTCGTCTTGATGTTACAGGCGACTGATTTCTCGGTCGCTGCACGCCTGAGTTTAAATATCTTGTTGCGCTTCTTGTCATTGGTCCTGTGCGCAGAGTGGGCGTGGTCTTCTTCGCTATTTTAATTTTTACGTTTTTCTGCAGAATTGTTTTCCACGTATTTGGGGAGTCTTTGGGCATCATCTCTGGTGTTTAAATTTTTCGGATGTTTTCGATCTCTATGGCTTCTCTGATTACACGTTTGGCCTTATTTTCGATGTTGGCTAGCATTGTTGGTTCCATTTAAGTCTATTTATGTCCTGTGTTTATGACATGTTGTGCTAGGGATGAAGTTTTTTCTTTTCTTTCGATGGCGTTTCGATGTTCTTCGCGTCTAACCTGTATCCTTCGATTTGTTTGTCCGATGTACGATTTATCGCAGTCTTCACACGGGATCCTGTATACGCCTTGATTTTCTAATGCAACTTTTGTTTTTGCTGATGGTAATATGGTTGCTATTTTTCTGTCGGTGTTAAAATAGTTTCTATTTTGTTTTTTCTTAGAACTCTGCTGATTTTGTCTGTCGTACCCCTTTATATAGGGCAGGATAGTTTTACCGACTGTTTTTCTCTTTTTTCTGGATCTTTGCTGTTGTTTCGGGATTTATGTGCTTTTTCAATCATGAACATGGAGAAACCATTTTTTCTTAGACTTGTTTTGACTTTGTGCATTTCTTCATTC